>NW_013657639.1:296898-317458 GCF_000142905.1 Thecamonas trahens ATCC 50062
CCATTCCCTGCACTTGCTGTCCGTCCAGCCCGCCCCACTCGTCCTGCCCGTCCTGTCCGTCCCACCGGTCCGGCCCGTGTTCCCTGCGTCGCCATAAAAATGTTGAGCGGACCCGCCACCGTCCTCTACGAGCCACTGCACCACCTCGAGGTGGCCGCACTCGGCCGCAATGTATACCGGCGTGCACTTGGCTTGCCCGCGCAGGCAACTTGGCTGCCATCATTGTTGCCCGGTCTGCGGTGGCTACAGCATTGGCAGTGCGGGTTGAGGAGGAGGAGGTGAGGGATGTGTGGGTTTTACGCTTGCACATCGGGGGTACCAGGTGATGGTCAGGTTCGCGGCGAGAGGCCTTAGCTACACAGAGGCGCGCGCTGCTGCTGTGGCCACCTCGTGCTTGGCCGACGAGGCGGACATGGAGCGGGAGAGGTAGTACTGGTGGGCGCGGTAGATACGGAGGAGGGACCAGACGGCGCAGATGCCCCATGCAAAGCCGGTGAAGAGGCAGAGGGTGCCGGAGGTCGGATCATCCTTGCCGTAGGCAGTGAGGGCGATGATGAGGCCGGCCGAGCCGGTCGACGGAATGCCGAGCGCCCAGAAGCAGCAGAGGAGAATGTGGACCGAAAAGGCGAAGAAAAACCAAACAAAGAGCGACGACTTGCCTGTCCGCGCGCCATTGTACAGGGGGCGGTACCAGCCGGCAAACGAGATGGGGATGCCGATGATCATCATGATGCAGGCGAGGCCAAATGACATGGCCGTGTTGCCCGCGCCGTCAAAGTTCGAGATCATGACCGCAATGAGCGAGATCCAGTTCATGACGTAGCAAAGGACGAGAATATACCAGCCAATGTACGTCATGCGCACCATCCGCTGCCCGGCGGCGGGAATGTCCTCCTCAATCGAGTGGAAGACCAGTGGCTTGCACCGCGGCCAGTTAGGCGACCGGTCGCCAGGCAGTGCAGCCTCGCGAGCCGCCAGCGCCCGCTCCCGCAGCTTGAGGTCTTCCTCACGCCGACGCAGTTCCTCAGCCTCAATCTCCAGCTGCCGCTTTGTCCGCGTCCCTGTCCGTCCCACCTCTGCCCGCACCGCTCCTCCTGCTCCTCCTGCAGCCCTCCCAGAGCTCTGCCCACCAGCGCGTCGGCCACCGGCACCCCGTGTCGCCTATCCCCGCCCCTCCCCCCCCCCCCAAGTCAGCCCGCACACCACACCCGTTCTTGTAAGTATCGCTACAACCCAAGACCCGTAACGCTATTTTGCACCTTCCACAAACCTCCATATTGAGCATGCATGGAAGGGTTGTCACCCAACCGAGGCAAAGGGGAAGAAGTCGTGGCACGCGCTGGCGGCAGGGGAGCGGGGGGGGAGGGGGGAAGGGGGAAGGGGGAAGGGGGGAAGGCCAAAGGGCAACTACCCAGCTACCTACCAACCGTACCGGAGTCTGGCTCTCAAAGGGGTTGTCCGAGTCTTCTGCAAAGGGATTGGCATCGTCTTCTGTCTCGTCGAACGGGTTGTGGTCCGAGCCTGACGACTCGAACGGGTTGTCAGCCATGTCGCCCGCCGGGTGAGGTATTGTGCCGCGTTCCACCGATATGCCGACCGCTGACCGCTGTCGTACTGCTGCCCGACTGCAAACGGTGAGACGTCCAATCTACGGGCCATGGCTCGCGCGCCCAGCCTGACACACTCGCGCAATCGTAGCACGTGTATGATTTAGTGGAGAACAGCTCAGGCGTTGGGTTTTGCATGGCATCGGCCGGAGGATGGCCGGAAAGTGGCGAGCGCTCTGCGCTTCGCCACGAGTACTGCCGAACATGCCACGAGCCATGGCTTCGGCGCCCAGCTCGGATCACTCGCGCAATCGCCGTGGGTAGATAATTAGAGGTTTGGGACTGAGCATTGATTGAGTTATGGATCAGATCCAAGGTCTCTGGTGGCGTGATGTGGTGGGACGACCATTCGATCATCACTCGCCCCATGCTGTGGTAAACGCCGGCAACAAGGTCACCGCAGCTCGTACCCACCGTGGCAGCACTTTGAGGTGGCCGAACCAAAGCCGTGCGACATCCAGACCCAGAGACAAAAGTCGAGGGTACCGATCGGGAGGTGGTAGGCGGCAGCAAGCGCCTCGACCATGTCGATCGGAGAGTGCCATCCGCGCTTGGCGGCATACGCCATCATGTGCACGTCGGGCTTGACACACGACTTGAGGCCAATATTGCGGGCGAGATGGAACTTGACCACAGGCCCGATGCGTGGAAGGACGGTGAGATCGTCCGGGGTGCGAAAGCTCGCCCGCAGGGTCTCCCACTCGCTCCGCATGCCGTAGACCTTGACAAGTGCGGCGATCTTGGCCCGGTTCTTGAACAGCGCTATCATGGCAGCTTCATCAGGCGCGGCGGCGACCAGCGCAGGCACAATTCGCGCCGCAAACTCGGCCCGGAAGCCCGAGGCGACCACCACATAGGCGTACTCGGTGTAAAAGTCGTCAAAGGAGACTATCAGCTCGCTCCGAGCGTCCATCCGCCGCACATCCTCGCCATGGGTCTCTCGCGTAAACGCCACCGCCGCCATCACGTCTGCCTCCAACTCGTCGGTGAGCTCATCATGCAGATCTAACTGTGCCAGCAGCTTGCGCTTCTTGGCAACCTTCATCTTCCCGAACGCCGTCGCAGACATGCCCTCCAGCGCCGAGTCGGCCTCCCCGTCTCCGTCGACGGTAGCCGTACTCTTTCGCTTCCGCTTGCCTACACTGCCACCAGACGCGCGAACAGACTTGGCCCGACCAGCCATGGTGAGTCTGCGGCGGGGTAGGCAGGGCTGAGAAGAGTGTGGCGGTCTGTGGCGGGGTGGCGGCGTGGAAGCGATGCACAGAATGTCCCATTTTACCCTCGAGCCAGCTACTTGTCGGCCTCGGCCTCGGCGCTGACGCCGGTGGAGCCAAAGCCACCGGCGCCACGGTCAGTGGCATCGAGATCGTCGACAGCGACGACGTCGGGTGTCGCGATCTTCTCTAGCACCAGCTGGGCGACACGATCACCGACGGCAATGTTAAAATCGACGTCCGAGTGGTTGTACAGCACCACGCCCACGTTCCCACGGTAGTCAGCATCGATGACACCAGCGCCCACATCGATAAAGTGCTTCCACGCCAGACCCGAGCGCGGCGCAATTCGACCGTACGTCCCATCAGGCACCGCAATGGCCAGATCCGTCTTGGCCAGCGCCTTGCCATGAGCCGGGACGACCAGATCATGTGCTCTGACCACACATGCGGAAACCACCAGTTCCAACACAAGCACCACAACATTAACAACCCCCACATGCATGAGTTGTACTCTCTTCGATATGCCTTGCCCTCCCCCCCCCCCTCCCTCCTGCCCCGCTAGCCTCAAGGGATAAGGCAATCGGTAGATTCGTCGCATCGCTCGTCTCTCCCCCCCCTCCCCCCCCCCCACCTACACACCACTGTACGCGCCATACCCTCCAACTTTGTTCAACATACGAAGCGAGGTCATATCCAGCAGCAAGCGGTGAGCCACGGACGGGAAGGACAGCGGTCTCAGAGAGCTTGCGGACCTTGAGGACGTTGTTGGAAGCAGACATGGTGGGGCAATGGAAGGAGTAGCCAGTTGGGTGTATCGTCTTGTGGCCACCCGTACTCGCCCGTTCTGCCCGGGTTGGTGGGTCTTGCCAACACAGCGATGTTATGTCGTTTGATCGTCCGTCTTGTCCATGGATGTGTGTAGATGGTAGATGTCGTCAAACTCATGCGGGTGCTCTGGGTGGAGGTAGGCGGGTAGGCGAGTATGGGTATGGCAGGACGATCGCTTGGGTTGTTTGGGCGGGTGGCATCGATCATGCTCGTCTCGCCGCAGATCCCGCAGAATACAGGCAATGTCGGGCGGACAGCCATGGGCATGGGCTGCCCGCTGCATTTGGTGGGTAACCTCGGCTTTTCGCTCGACGAAAAGGCGCTCCGGAGGGCAGGGCTCGACTACTGGAAGCATCTTGAGGTGAGCCACCACGCGAGCTATGACGCTGCGCTGGATGCGATCGCCGCAGACACACGCATGTTTTTCATCACCAAGACCGGCCCGGCGTCGTTGCTTGACACTTCGTTCTTCGCGGATGCTCCGCAGCCGACGGCGGCCCGGCCGGACGACGACCGCATCTGCCTGGTCTTTGGCTCGGAGATCACCGGTCTCGGCGACCTGCTGGAGCGCTTCCCGCACTCGACTGATGCCGGCGGAGTGCAGCACGTTCGTGTTCCGCAAATCGACACCCACATTCGGTGCTATAACCTCGCGTCGACAGTCTCGCTCGTCACGTGGGAGGCGTACCGGCAGTTCCACTGCGCGCTCGAATGAGGTCCCTGCTACGCCGAGCCGGTGCGCGGGCGGTGGGAAGCAAGGACCTGGTCGGCGACCTTGCGGCAGAGCGCAATGTGCTCGAGGACGGCCTCGCGGCTGACCGCCGTGGCAAACGCCTTCCACGCGCAGTACGGACACGGATACACTCGGCGTCCGCGGGAGGCTGATGCCACCGCAGGTGAGCTGCTTGCGGCTGCATCGTCATCGCCGGCTGCGGGGTGGCGGCAAACTGGTACACAAACGACGGCTGGTCCGAGAACAGCTGCGCGTTGTTGACATGCCGGATGAGCCCTGCGCGGAGCATGGCGGCCCCTACAGACTGCGCGTTGTGGCGTGAGCATCCCAGCTGGGCCATGAGCCACGAGGCGGCCTCGGCGCCTGTAAACGAATCGGTGTACCGTGTTAGATGGTAGCTGTGGCTCCCGAGCTCGATGCCACCATCCGCCATCCGAGCGCACAGTGCACCCAGCTCGCTGGCGCCCAGCACAGGCGGCGAGTCCTGGCTCTGCGCTGCTTGTCTGATGCCTTTTGCCAGCGCACGGGGCTCCAGCCGGTAGTAGTAGCGAGCGTCGGCAAAGCGCCGACGGCCCGACGCGTGGACAATACAGCCAGCACCAGCCAGAGCACACGCTGCCTTGTACGCCAGCGCCCGATTCCACATCGTGCCATCGTCCCAACCCAGCGCCGCCGGTCCGTTCTCAACGAGCCAGTCGAGAAGCTCGCATCCAGCCACTACGTCGTGCCACGGCCCGTGAACCAGCTCCACCGTTGACGTCGGCACGCGCCCGAGCAGGACCGCCACAGACTCGGCCAAGTCCCCCTCGATCCGCAGCAGCTCTGCCAGTTCTGCCAGTTCTGCCCCATCTTGTCCACACCCAGCACTTGCTACACTTTCACCATCGTCATCATCCCCAGCACTGCCAGCACCGCCATCATGACCTGCCAGCCCTTCCGCCACAGGCACAGGCGGCGGAGTCCAGCGACGAACCGCCACGCCTGAGCTTGCCGCAGCCGACGGCGAAGCCATACTTGAGCCACAGCCAACACAACCAACACAAACGCCCAGAGGAGGAGGAGGAGGAGAAGGAGCGTGTGTGTATGGGGGTGGCGGGGAGGAGGTGAAGAGATATGTGTGTGTGTGGGTGTGGCGGGGGAGGGGTGATCGTGATCGTGATCATGATCATGATCATGATGTTGATCATGATCATGGTGGCGATCGGAAGGGATGACGACTCTGGCGACGATAGCCACGGCCATGAGGACGAGGACGACGGCAAGTAGGTGCACAACCACATGACTACCATCACAGCAGCAGACAGTAACGACAACTACCACGAGTGCGACACCACAACTGGCAACCCTGCTGTCATGCTGGTCACGGTGAGGTTCACGCTCGACGGGAGGGGACACACGGTCCATCTCCATGCCGAGCCAGATGCACATGACGGTGGTCTGGATGCGATCCATCATGCGGTGCGGGCGGTGTTTGTGCGACTAGACGTGCCCGAGTACATGCATGCATCGCTGCTGGCGGCTGCGGAGGACGCTGCCGTGCAAGCGCTGACTCGCGATCGGGTGGCGGCGGCATGCGCGGCTCAAGAGGCCCAGGCCCGGGCCGAGGCCGAGCCAGATGGCGATGGCGCGGCCGGAGTTGCCGAGAGCGTCGAGTTGGCGTGCGAGCCGAAAACCGAGCACGAAGAGGTGGCGCCGTTGCATGAGGCCTTTGCGTTTGTCATCGAGGCTGGCGGCGGCGTGGGCCTCGACTCGGTGCTGCGGCTGGAAACGGCGTTTGCTGAGGAGATCGCAGAGCTCAACGCACAGCTGGATGCTGTGCGGGCGGTTAGCGTCGAGGGTGGCGGAAGCGAGAGCGGCAATCCGATGGCGACGGTGGATGCAGCGAGGGCTGCTGCGGCTCGCGAGGCGGCGGTCCAGGCTCGCATCGACGAAGCCATGGCTCATCAGAGGGTGCAGTATGCCCAGTTTGTGACCGACTGTGCAACCACGCCCGAGCTTCTCGAGGCACTGGCCGAAGAGCGCAAGGTAGCAGCAGCGCGCAATGGTGACGGGTCAGACGACGGCAGCGAGAGTGATGACGATCCCTGGGCGCAGGTCCGTGAGCTCTCTGTGGCGCGCAAGTGGGCCGAGGGCCACGCCCAGGCTGCAAACGCTTCGGCGCGCAGCGGCGCCGGCAGCGGCGCCGGCTCTGGTGGCAACATGCTGGGCTGGCTCAAGTCGGGACTTCGTACGGCACTGTCGCCGGTCAAGTCGTCGTCAGCGCTGCTAGTGGCGAGCAGGCGAGGGGACGAGAGCACGCCGAGCGTCAAGCCGGCCGAGGGCAGCGACGCGAGCGAAGCGCCGGCGCCAGACCTCACTGAGGGCTTCACCATCTACCTTGGCGCACAGCTGAAGACTAACTACTCGATTCGGCTGAGCCTGGCGTCGATGGCGTCTTCGCTGGTGTACGACACGTCGTCCAAGGTAACCCACATCGCGCAGCGCGCGGCGACCGCACTCGCGCTGTACTCGGAGCAGCTGGCAGCTGTGGTGGTCCTCGTCGACGCCGATCTGAGCTACGCGACGGACGAAGGGCGTGCGTTTGCGGCAGCGGCGCGAGCGTCGACCGAGCTGCACTTTGCCTCGTTGTCTGTGCAAGTTGAGGCTGTGCGCGCGCAGGCGCGGGCCGAAGGCGCGAGCCTTGTACCTGGTGACGTGTTTGTGACTCGCCACTCCAATCTGGCGGGCATCCAGCTTGCGTTCCACCTTGTAGTCGATCTCGACACAATGCACATGCGGAACGCCGATCTGCTCCGCGGGCGGAATCCCATGCTCGCCGGCCTGCGCTCTGTCCTCCACACGGCGGCGCGGTACGACGTGTGCACCATCTCGCTGCCTCTGCTGCTGAGCCACTCGCTGCCGGCGGGCATGGATCTGGCGGACAGCGCGGTGACGAAGCGGGCCGAGACGGTGCTGAAGGCGGTCAAGGGCGTGCTGACCGAGCGCGGCAACATCCACCACTCGCTCCGCTCGGTGCACTTTTACGTCTCGCCTGCGCTCGCCCCGAGCACCCACCCGCCGTCTTTGATCACTTCCGCACGCTTCTCTGCTCGGTCTTTACCGTCTCCTAGAGCGCCGAGGCGCGGGCGGCAGCCTCGACGGCTGCGCGGGTCAGGTGTTCCGAGACGGCCGACGGGGCCATGAGCGTGAGGCGGGCGGCGGCCTGGCCGAGCGCCAGCGCGCGAGCTGGCTCGGCGCCGCAAGTGTGGATGGCCCAGACAAAAGCTGCAAGGAGCGAGTCTCCAGCGCCGGTGACGTCGACAATGGCCGAGGCCGGCAGCTGCTCGGCAGGCATGACAAGCGACGTGTAACCGTCAGTGGCATTGGCGTCGCGGACGGCGAGCAGTGCGCCGCGGGCGCCGGCCTTGACCACGACAAACTCGAGGCGGAGGCAGACACGGAAGAGGTGTGCCAGCGGACAGGCTGTGGCGCCAAAGTCGGGCGTCGACTGCGCGAGCGCTACGAGCTCGGCTTCGTTGGGCGTGAGGCAGGTGACGGCGGCGGTAAAGTCTGGGCCGGCCGAGCCAAGCCTGCCGGCCTTGGCCACTGACGTCGGCTCAAAGTACAGCGGGAGTGAGTGAGCAGCAGCGTAGGCGCCGATGGCACGCAGAAGCCGTGGCGAGCAGTTGCCATCGGCGATGATGACCGGTGGCGGCGCGCCGTTGTAGGCGGCCTCGACAGCGGCAGCGTCAAAGTCGAGGCCGTCCACCAGAGCCATGTCAGCGACGGCGTAGGCGAGCGAGCCGGTCGATTTGAGCACCGCGAGGTACGAGCCAGTCCGCCCACCGGGGACCGACGTGACGAGCTCGGACGCCACACCGCACGTCTCGAGCTGACGGCTGACTGCGTGCGCCGGAACATCGTCGCCGATGCGGGTGAGTAGGGCTGGGCGCGCGCCGAGCCGGCCAAGCACCGACGCAATGTTGAGTGCAACGCCGCCGGGCGCGTAGCTGATGGTGCCTGGGGCGGACGAGTCGGCGACGAGCCCGGTCTCACCGGCGGTGCCGACGACGTCGAGGCCTGCGCCGCCGACAACCAACGGGCCGGCTGCAGATGCCGAGTTCTTGGCGCGGAGCGCGGCGAGCTCGCAGGCGATAGCGGCGCCGACCTTGGCGTTGTTGAGGACAAGGGCAATGTTCGACTCGAGCGAGGCGCCGCCGGTGAGGTGGGCGACGCGCTCGAGGAGGAATGGGGTGAGGGCGCGACCGGTGATGCCGCGGTGGTCGGCATCGGCAAGAGCGCGCGAGATGGCAGCCTCAATGACGGCGCCGTCAGCGGCGGCGTTGTCGGGAATGGGGACGCCGATGACGGCGCCACCGCCGAGGCCGAGGGCGGCCGAGGCAGCAACCATGCGGGCGATCTCGGCCGGAGAATCCATCCGCAGCGGAGCAGCCGAGCCCGAGTGGGCAGTAAAGAAGGCCGGGAACTCGTCTGTGCCGTAGCCGATAACCGGCACGCCCGCAGTCTCCAGCACCTCAAGAGTGCGCGGAATGTCGAGAATGGACTTTGCGCCGGCGCAGACGACAGCCACCGGAGTCCGAGCCAGCTCAGCGAGATCAGCAGAGACATCCATGGAGAGCTCGCCACCGCGATGAACACCCCCGATACCACCGGTGACAAAGACAGCAATGCCGGCACGTGCAGCGATGAGCGATGTTGCTGCTACAGTTGTAGCGCCTGTAGCAGCCCGAGCCACGATGGCAGCCACATCACGGCGGGAGACCTTTGCCACCTTTGGGCCCATGGCAGCAAGGCGCTCTAGCTCTGAATCCGTCAGGCCGACCTTGATCACGCCATCGACAATGGCAATGGTAGCAGGAACAGCACCGGCGTCCTTGACCGTCGCCTCGACCTCGCGGGCGGTCACCAGGTTCTCCGGATATGGCATACCATGGGCCACAATGGTCGACTCGAGGGCCACAACCGGGAGGCCTGCAGCCAGAGCAGAGGCCACGTCCGGCGAGTATGTGATCTCAATAGAGTCCATATTGGCAGGGGGGAGGGAGTGAGGTGTGGGGAAGGGGAAGAGAGGGGGGGATGGGGTGGATCCCTTGCTGAGGGAGAGGAGATGGGGATGGAGATGGGGATGACGATGGTGAGCTGGTAGAGGGGATCGGATTGGATGGGAATGGAGGAATGGAAGTAGGGAGATGGGAAGGGGTGGCGGAGTGGGCATCGGAGGGGTGGTGGAGGAGGTGGGGAGGTTGAGAAGGGGGTTGAGGACTGCCGAGACGGGTGTGATGGTGGGGATGGAGATGAGGATGGCGATGAGGGGTTGATGGAGGAGATAGGGTTGGAGTGGGGGGGGGGGGGGGGGGGTTGGACGGAAGTAGATGCACAGTAGAGCGGGCATCGGAGATGTGTCGAGGCTATGGTGGGCTGGTTGGGGGGGATGGGCGGGAGTGAGCAGGTCGAGGGAGCGGCGGACGGACCGAGTGGCTGCTGAGCACACCAGTTGTCGCAAGCAGGGGAAGAGAGAGAGCAGCATGAGCAGCACCGAAGAGAGCAAAAGCGGAGGACAGGAGTGCGTGGTAGGGAGCGGCGAGGTGCTGGAGGTGTTCAAGGCATGGAGCGTGGCCAAGGTCATCCTGCCGCATCACCAAAGCAGGGAGAGGGGGAATGGCGAGGCGCCGGCAGATGTGGACGGAAGGACGGCGGCGAGGACGGTGGCGACGATTGATGGGCTGGTGAGCAAGTCGCTGGCGTCACGTATCGACAAGTCGTATGCACCCGAGTGTTTGGCGCTCAACGAAGGCCTCCCGGACTCGTCGGAGGACTTTATGATCATGGCGCTCGGGATCGTGGCCGAGGTCGCCGCCGCTGCAGACGCGTACGTGGAGAAGCGGGCCGAAGTGACTGCTCGGCTCGGAGCCGAACTGTTTGAAGACCTGCCGCCAGCTCTGGACCTGGATCTGCTGGAGACGATCGCGTGGCGGAACGGCTCTCTGCGGTACATGATTGTCTGCTGCTTCCTCGGCGATGAAATGCGGGCTGGCACCGCTGGACGACTGCCCAAGCTACGGGAGATGCTGCCGCAGTTGGCGTCTGAGGCGCTGTTCTGGCTTGTGCGGCTTGTCGGGCGGCGGCTGGACGCCGATGCCAGCGCCGCGGCGACTCGCCCTGCCGCCGCTGCGGTGGTCACGGGCGGCAGCGAGGGAGTGGCCGAGCTCGCAGGCTCGGCGGCCAACGAGGACTCGATCCGCGCATTGCTTGCGCTTGGCGTGTACTCGTCGACCCACTTGCTGGCGCTCATCTACGCTGGCGATCTCACGTTCTGGATGGCGACCGCCGAGGAGCTCAATGGCGGCGTTGTGAGCGAAGCCGATCTTTCGCCTGCGGTCAGACACGCTTTGGCCGCCATCCTCGCGGCGTACCCCACCAGCGACCATGGCGTGCCGGACGACGTGGCAGGAGCACTTGGTGAGCCCGCGGGCCTTGCGCGCCTCTTCCTCAGCACCTTTGTCCACGTCGTCGACAACCTGATCGCTGGGGCCGGATGGGACGCATCGGCAGCGCGTGACCGGCTCGCCGCTCTTGCTGTCGGCAGTGTGTCCGAATGACGGCTTTTTTCTGCACCTGCCACTCGGGCACGCGTGACCGGCTCGCCGCTCTTGCTGTCGGCAGTGTGTCCGAATGACGGCTTTTTTCTGAACCTGCCACTCAGGCACTTGCTGCTACTCGATGTCGAACTGGAGGAGCTATGGAAGATGGAGAAGCGCAGTTCACAGGACGTGCAGCGGAGGGTGTGGTCTTTGACTCTGCCGCGTGTGGGCGGTATCTGATGCACACAGCGGTGTTGAGGAGCCTTGCGGTGCGTGCCGGGCTGTGGTCCAGTGTGGAACGCGTGACACGGGTGGCGAGCGAGCTTTTTTCTCGCTGGGCAGCTGCTCGCGTGCAAGGAACACCTTTCTCTCGAACAGCGACGGAGAAGGGAGACATGTCTGCACTCAGTGCGTCGCCGCTGGTGGTGCGTGGTGGACTGAGCAAGCTGGAATACGTGGCGCGTGATGAGCGGACGGTGCACGATGAGCTGGTGCGGGCGTTGCATGCAGGCCCGTTGTACCACGGCCTGCGGCCAGCATGCAGTGTGACGGAACTGTCACGGAAGGAGACGCGGAAGCGGCGGCTGCGCGGGCTGGACGTACTGCTGAAGCAGAGCAAAAATCTCTCGCACATGATGTGGGCACAGCCGGTAGATCGCATCCGGATGTCGGTGGCCAAGCAGCTGTGGTCGGCGCCACAGTACTGGGCCCTGGCGGCGTCTGCGCCTTCCAAGTCCGGCGCGGCACCGACGATGTCGTTCCTGGAGAAGGGCAAGGTAGTGCGCTACATGATGTGGGCGTGGGTGGTCGAGACTGCACACTCTGGTGCGGGCGCGATTGCCGCCGGCGACCTTGAGGCGGTGCGGTGCTATCGTTTGTCCGCGACTGGCGCGCTAGTGCGGCGCGGGATAACCGAGACGCTCACGGGGCTGCAGCTGCAGCAGAGAGGGATGCTGGAGACCGAGTCGCTGGAGCTGGAGCTGGGCGAGTGCCTAAAGGCGTTGGCGGCGGTGGCGTCGCTGCTGGTGCCGCCAGAGGCCGGCAAGTGGGACGAGGCATGGCCGGGACAAGTGCATGTCTTTGATGTCGACGAGCTCATTTCGTTGCTGGCGACGCTCTTGGCGCGGGCTGTGGGCAATGGCATGAAGGTGTGCCAGGAGGCGCTCAAGAGCGGCGAGAAGGCGAAGGCCGTGCTGAAGTTACCTGTCGTGCTGGGCAACTTTGTGAGCACGATGTACAACATGGTGCGACGGCAAGTGGCACAGGACCGGCGGAACAAGTCGCAGATTGTGCTCACCATTCTCGACAAGGCGGTGCGGATCGGGGCGTCGGGAGGGGGAACCGATGCGCGGACTTGGCAGGCGTGCCAGGTCGTCGACCACTTTGCCGAGCTCTTCCATATTCCGCGCCACAAGCTCGACATCCCGCGGAACCGGAAGTGGTGGACGCGCCACCTGGAGCGCGGCAAGGTGTTCAAGTACGCAGGACGGTTTGTGGTGCCGCAGCATGCAGACCTCGCCCAACTCGACGTCTCGTCGGATGTGCTCAAGGCAGTGTGGGACTTTCAGCGACGCGGCTCGCTCTCGGGGCGGGTCTTTGTCTGCGTCTGCCTCGGGCAGGATCCAAGCAAGCCGCCGGGCATGCCGCGCTACAAGCAGCGTCTGGGTGCGGCGGTTGTAGAGCCCGAAGCCGTGGTCGAGGCTGACGACGGCGCGGCCGAGCCGCCGCTGCCCGCGCCAGGCACAGGCACGACCAAAGTAGTCACCATGCTTGCCGAGTTTGTGGAGGCGGAGCTGACGGAACTGCTGATGAGCATGCAGCCGCCGAAGAAGAACGCGCCTGTGTGCGGCAGAAGCGCGGCGATGTGCACGCCGGCGGAGGTGGCGGTGGCGGTCCAGCCGGAGGTCTCGCCGGGCGGGCGGCCTGGCTCTGCGTTTGTGGTACCCGGGCTGTCACCGCTGCGGCTGGCCGCGGCAGACGAGATGCTGAGCACTGTCGAGTGTTTGGGTGGGACGATGCCGAACCCGCTCACCCCCCTTGATCCTACGCGGGTGCGACGGCGAGTGCGTAAGCGCAAGCGGCGGCGGCATTCCTCGGGGACAGACAGCGAGCTCATCACTGTGCCGACAGCCCCAATCACGCCCGGAAAAGTCGCTCCGGGCAAGATTGAGCTAGTGCGTACGCCAAAGCGACCTCGCGGGCTGTGCCAGCCGAAGCGGCTCTTTGTTTAGCCCTTTACGGTACGAAATGAACACATTTGTCCATCACACGAGCCGCGCTCCGCGACGCTCCACAGACGTCGCAACGTCCATCGCAGCAATAGAGTAGTGCAATGAGTTGATGGCTGCCGTGGTCACTGGTGGGTTACAACAGAAAACAGTCGGCGATGCAAAGATGGACGCCACACGCGGCGCAATAGGTCCGCGGCCGCGATCGCATACCATGAAGCTTCCGGCAGGCGAGGCAGTCGCATCGCGGAGCGGCTTGTTGGGGAATGTGGTGATGACAAGCAGCCGCTGCAGTGGTGCGCTCCCGCTTGCGCGACGGCGCGAAGCTGGCGGCGTCGGCGCTGGCGGCGAGGGCGTCGATGAGGCGTAAGGGAAGCCACGCGAGCTATGGCGGGGCGTGGGTTCATGTCAGCGTAGAGCGCGTACGCGTTGATGCGCGCGGCGTCCAGAATCCAGAACAAGATGGCGTGCCACCACTTGCGCGGCCACGCCGACCGGCAAGCTCGTCCGTCGCAAGACGATCCACAACGTCCTCCCGCTCTCCTGTCCGGCCGCTGTGTTCAACTCTGTCATGCTCTCCTTCCGGTCGTCGGGGTCGTCACCGCGACGGTAACTCGAGCATCCTTCAGGCGGACCTCTACGTGTCGGCCGCCATCACGTACAGGTGCGCCTCCTACCTCAAGCCGCAGGCCAAGCAGGCGTCGCGCATCGTCTACTGGTGACCTGGAAGTCAAGCATCATCGGGTTGCTCACTTTGAGAAGCGCGACAACGCGTCCGAACGACCGTACCGTAAGAGTTAGCCGCTCTTTGGGTAAATAACTCTGTCTCAGCATGTCAGCGGCGTGTCGGAACAGCAGCGTGTTCCCATTGGCGCCAAGTCGGCCGATACTCGACTCGCAACAGCCACAAGCAGGCGGAAGGGGCTTGTTCCGGAAGGGGAAAGCGCGGGGAGGCATGCGCGGGTCAGAGAACAGCTCGAGCGAGTCTGGCGGCTCGAGCGAGGAGGTGGTGCGGCGGCTGTCGTTTGACGATGGAGGCGCCAAAGTGCGCGGTGGCAGCAGGCGGCGGGTGCGCGGGGGCAAGGGCAGGGGCAGGAGCAGGGGCAGGGGCAAGGAGAACAGGTCACCGGTAGACTCGAGCTCGGGCTCGGGGTATGACTCGGGGTATGGCTCGGGCTCGGGCTCGGGCTCGGGTTATGGCTCGGGTTCGGGCTCGGGAACGACAGGCAGCGATGGCTGCGGAGCGACCAGCCAGAGCTCGAGCTCGTCGCGGCGGAAGAGACGGAAGCGACGGGCAAGACGACGACGGAAGGCCGGGCTGAGGTCGGGATCGGGATCAAGAAGTGGTGGTGGGACAGGCACGGGTTCGATCGACTTGATGACGCCTGGTGAGGTGCTGGACAACCCGCGGTACGCAGACCTTGATACGTTTGAGCGGTCGCTCTTGATGTCGCCGGCCAAGCCTGTGCTGGTCAACAAAGATGAGGTGCCGCGGATCCGCGAGGGTAAGAAGAGCAAGCGGCGGTCGGGATCGTCGACGCGGACGCCAAGCCGGGCGTCAACGCCGGCCGAGTCCTCCTCGGAGACATCTGGACTATCGGACGACTCGAGCGAGTCATCGCAGGCCTCGCCCGTGGGGGGCAAGGCCGGGCACCGGCGCGGGCGCCGGGATCGGTTGGCGGCACTCGAGTCGCGGGTCTCGTTCTCGCCAAGGGTCCAGGTCATCCTCGCCGGCGAGACACCTGCAGCCAATACGGTCTCTGTCGCTCACGATCCCACACTGCGGCGGGGCGGGCGGGCAACGGCCATGACATCGACTTTGACAGCGTCGGACCCGGGCCGTACGCCGAAGGCCGCACCCACCGCCACCGCCAGGAGCGGGCGTGCTGCATTGTACAATGAATCAAGCCGTGAGCGATTGGTTCACGTCGGCGAGCGGCCGATCGGTGGCCGACGGTCGACGGCGGGCGAGGGCGCAAGCGCGAAGCGGTCACACTTGTCGTCGCCTGGCTAGGACGGTATGAGCTCGTACGTTTATGGATGATGATGGGTGTGCTTGTGTGTGTATGCTTGTGTGTGTGTGTGTGCGTGGTGGTGACGGTAAGGGCGTGGCTGTGGGTAGGGAGGGTCGTGGCGTGGCGGACGGGTGTCAGAAACACGACCTTTTTCGGACTCACGTCGCGACGAGGGTATGCGACAGGACTCTGGATGGCATTCCGCCCACCCCCGAGAAGGAGCCGCCAACAAGTGGACGGCGGGTCTCACGTCTCAAGCGAGCGTCACAGAACCAGCGGCGCTCACTCTCGGTCTCACAAGAGGGCGTGCCGGCCGTGGTGGCGTCGGTGGATCCCGAGTCGGAAGTCGACCTGGTGACCCAGCCTGAGCCCGAGCCGGTGACCCAGCCCGAACCCGAGCTGGAGTCCGAGCCGCAGCTTGGGCCCGAGATCGAGTTGGTGGGCGAGGTTGAGTTGGTTGGCGAGGTTGAGCTGGTGCCCGAGGTCGAGCCGGTGTCCGAGGCTGAGCCGGCGGTGGCCGCGGTCGAGCCGGCGGTGCCCGAGGTCGAGCCGGTGCCCGAGGCCGAGCCGGCGGTACCCGAGGTCGAGCCGGTGCCCGAGGCCGAGCCGGCGGTGCCCGAGGTCGAGCCGGTGCCCGAGGCTGAGCCGGCGGTGCCCGAGGTCGAGCCGGTGTCCGAGGCCGATCCCGAGGCCGATCCCAGACCTGAGCCGATGCTTGAGCAGGCACCCGAGCCCGAACCCGAACCTGAGCCAAAGACCACACGCTCTCGGCGCGGCACAAAGGCAAAGGGAGCTGGCAAGACAAAGAAGGACACGAAGAAGACAAAGGCTGCGGCCAAGGCCAAGTCAACGCGAAACTCGTCGCGCAAGCGCAGGCGTGGCTCGCCCGAGCCAGACAACAGCGACCGCGACGATGAGACTGCCGCGAGCGCCGAGGCTGCGGCCAAGGCCAAGTCAACGCGAAACTCGTCGCGCAAGCGCAGGCGTGGCTCGCCCGAGCCAGGCAACAGCGACCGCGACGATGAGACTGCCGCGAGCGCCGAGGCTGCGGCCAAGGCCAAGTCACCGCGAAACTCGTCGCGCAAGCGCAGGCGTGGCTCGCCCGAACCAGACAACAGCGACGGCGACGATGAGACTGCCGCGAGCGCCGAGGCTGCGGCCGAGGCAAAGGCCGAGGCCGAGGCCAAAGCCATGGCGGAGGCCATCGCCGTTGCAGAGGCCGCAGAGGCCATGGAGGGGCGGTCGTCTCGTGGACGCCGCTCCCGACGTGGTAAGGCGCCTGTTTATGCACCTCCAAACCTCGACGATGGCTTTCCACCCTTGCTGTCAGAGTCAGAGGACGAGAGCTCGTCGTTTAGCATTCACAACGAGGAGAGTGATGACAGCGACGGCGGAGACGGGTCATCCGAACTCGAGCCGCCGCCGCGGAAGCGGGGACGAACCAGGTCTGCGCCCAAGAAGAAGGCCACGCCGAGGAAAAAGGCCGCGCCCAGGAAAAAGGCCGCGCCCAGGAAAAAGGCCGCGCCTAGAAAGAAGGCCACGCCCAAGAAGAAGGCCACGCCCAAGAAGAAGGCCACGCCCAAGAAGAAGGCCACGCCCAAGGGTCGTGCATCGCGGCGCGGCCGCTCAGCAAGCAGCAACCACGACGACGACGACAACGACGACGACGACGACGGCGGCGACAATGACGATGAGACATACACCACCAACGGCAATGACGACGATGGTAACGACGACGACGACGACGACGACGAGCCGGTGCCAAAGCGGCGCAGAACATCAGCCAGGAAGCCGGTGCCGCCCGTGGCCGCGCCTGCAGCGTCACGCAAGCGTGCGCTGCCGTCGGGCGGATCGGCCAAGCCGCTCTCGCTTCCGGCGCGCAAACGTGCCAAGCCGCTGCTACCGTCTGGGGAGAGCAAGGGCCTTGGAGGCCTCAAGATGCTCAGTGGAGGCGTCCGCCGCCGGATGGGACTCTCGCGCCGCGGGGTCGTCCACTCACTCCACGGCTCCAAGTGAGAATGCGACAAGTAAATGACAATTGACCTCAGCGCTCCGCATCATCAGTAAGAGGCGGCAGGATGGTCGGCGGTGGCGGCAGCGGTGCATCCCATCCGCGGTCGGGGTCCAATCCCGACCGCAGCGGGCTGCCGCCGTCAGTCGGCAGACGAAGGAGCAGCCGCTGCGCCGCGCGCGACGACTGCAGGTCGAGGATGTCGAGCACCGCATCCGAGTCGATGCCTTTGATCGGCGCTACAAGATTGATGTCGTCAACGACCTCGTCGAGCTCAAACGTGATGTGGGCCTCCTTCATCTTGGCCGCCAGCACCGCGGCCTCTTCCTGTTCGTCCGGCCGCGGCGCCCGCCAGGCTTCGGTCTGCAGAAACAGCGCGTACGCAGCCTGATCCGACGCGTAGCGTGCGCGCGCAGCCGAGCGGCCAATAGCGTCCTGGTCAGCAAGCGTCCGCAAGATGGGCCGGGTGAGCGGATGTGGGCCGATGGCGACCTTGGCGTCACGAGCGCGCTGCCGAGCACGCTCCTTGGCTAGCGCGCGCCCAGCGCGAGCTTTTTCTTCTCCGCCCGCGCCCGTGCTGCGGCGTCATCCTGTCGAGCTGCAGTGCGGCGGGCATCGATCTCGGAGTCAAGCTTGGCGAGCCGTGCCCGGTGGCAGGCGTGGGCGTCGCGGCGGCGGGCAGCAAACTTGGCCATGCGATCCTTCTCGCGCCGGACGCGCCGCGCCTCACGGCGGCGGCGGACAGCATCGTCGCGGATAGCAGCATCCAGCGCTCGTTCCTCCGCCATCTGCATCGAGAACAGCCGCACGTTCTGCGTCAGCTTGTGCAGCTCGTCGTCGAGCGCCTTGCCCGCCTGCGCTCGCGCCTGCTTGGCCCACTGCCACAGACTCGCCCGCCACTCCCCATCACGATGACCAGCCCTCTCACCATCCTTTGCGCCACTCCCGCTACTTCTACTACGTGGATCTGGCCCATGAACACGTCTCGGCGACCTCCTCGTCGCCTTGGCCAGGCCACCTCGACGCGGGCGAAGTCGACCTCCAGGCGGCAGTCTGGCAGGCCGAGGAGGACTCTGCTCCGGTGCCGTCAGCTCAGCCCGTTCCAACCGCGTCTGTAGCCGTCGCGCCCGACGCTCCGACTCGCTAAGCACTTGGACCTTCTGCATGAAGCCGAGTCGTGACCTTACCCCTACCCCTTGCCGCGACGGACGTGTCTGTCTCGGTGTCTGGTTGTGGCTGGCGAGTGTGATTGATCGCTTTGTGGGCGGTGATCGAGCGCCAGCCAGTGAACGGCAACAACTGACGCTGGTCTCCCGCCACCAGTCCTTTTGGGCGGAGTGAGTGGCAAGCAGGGCAAGTGGCCGAGTGAGGACAGAAGGCACCACCAGAGGCACAGGAACAGCCACCGCACCCACACCCACACATACCCACCACCACCACCACCACCACCACCACCACCACCACCACCACCGTAACACAAATGGAACTCCCACCCGTACGTACACTTCCCCCCTCCCCTCCTCCCCCCCTTCCCCCCCTCTACCCTTCCCGCCCTCCCCGCCTCTGCCGCCACCTGCCGTTGGCCCCTCACCACTCGGCCGCCACTCGCTGGCACTCACTAGCATCTCGCCCGTTGTCTTTATGGCAGAGTCGTCCGGCTGGTCGCCCTGTGGCGGCAGATTCTTCGTCGCAGGGCTACTCGCAGATCGAGTCGCACAACCGCACCCGTCGCAAGCCTGTCGGCTCGCCCTCTAACGCCCGTCGTGGCTACAACATCCTCGCCCCGCCGCAGGAGGCCGCGGCGGCTGGCGCGCAGAGAGGGAGTGATGCATCGCTCTCGCGGCATCAAGTGCAGCGGCCGACTGTTCAGCGTCGCTACGGTCGTCTTCCGCAGTACATGCCCGATGAGGTCCGCGCCAACGTCGCCGCCCGTTTTGGCGCTGCAGTCCCGCCGCAGCACCACCAGCCGCGTTCCCCGCCGCCGGCATCATCTAGCTACCCGGCCCGCTCGGCGCTTGGTGGAACTCGTGGCGCTCGGCTTGGGAACTCGGTCTCTTGGGCTCAAGAGCGCCGCCCGGATCCGTATGCCGCACAGCGCGAGGCCGCCGACTACTCGGCCCAGGCTCTCGCTGAGGCCCAGGCTCAGGCCCAGGCTCAGGCCCAGGCTCAGGCTCAGGCCCAGACTCAGAGCTTGCAGCAGGAAGCAGGCTCACCGGCAGCTGGTGGCGAGGATGACGAGGCTTATCTGGCGTCGACCAAGTTCCTGCGGTCAGGCCACGAGCCGCCGGCCCGGTTCCGGTCGCTGAAGTGGAAGACAACCCGCGATGAAGAGCACCCGCTGTACCAGACGACTGCAGCCGACATTGGCTCGCGCAACCCGTCCGTTCACGAGCTTCCGATGCGCTGGCACGGCATCCGTGGCCAGTTCTCGTCGGCGCCCGCAGGCTCAAACGCCTACCGCACCGCGCCGCTCAACTCGTCGGCGCCGCGCAAGTCGTACATCTATGAGCGCCCGCTCCATGGCCCCACCTCGCTCTACCATCGCTAGTCCGGCGGCATGTCGCCCCTGCGACCATAACAAGAGACCGATTGATACCGCCGATGTACAGCCATCAGGCGTGCCCAAGAGCAAGCATCAGCGCGAATGGAGGAGGCCTGCGTCAGTTGCCGACACTCGACTCTGTCCGGAGACGATTCAGGTGATTTGAAGCGAGCGGCAACCGAGGCATCGATCACTGTGTGAGAGACAGATTGAGCAAGAGAGAGAGAGAGAGAGAGTGTGTGTGTGTGTGTGTTTGTGTGTGTGTGCGTGAGTGAGTATGTGCTTCAAGGATGACCTAGTGTTCCAGCTCATTGCCCTTGGTATCATTGGCTACATCTACACCGTGGTTGAGTTTATCATCATCATCCCATGGTTTGGCAGTGACACCCTCATGGGCCGCTTCCACCTCCTCCTCCTCAACTCCCTTGCTGTTGCTCTGCTCTATTCCTACTTTGCTGCTTCATTCACCGATCCTGGTCGTCCTCCTGCCCACTATGTACGTATCCTTCTTCCCCATGCCCCCACCACCGCCCCGCCCCTCACCTCGCCCTCACCCTCCCGCCGCGTGCTATCCCACTGCCGTAGCTCCGCAGCGTGTCCCCACTCCCCCCCCTACGGCGGATTACTGTATCGGGTAGCATCGAAAGGAAAAACCGCTACAGAGCCGGGAAACCCTGCCTTATTTTGATCCTTCCCACACAACAACATCGGTCAAAATGCGGCCATGCATCGGCAACGGAGATGACAACCCTTAAAGGACCAATCGACCTCAGAGCATTTTTACGCAACGCAGGTATG
>NW_013657639.1:317558-336004 GCF_000142905.1 Thecamonas trahens ATCC 50062
ACCCCCCCCCCCCCCCCGCCCTTCCCCCCTCCCCCCCGCCTCCCCCCCCCCGCTCCCCGCTCCCCCACACCCTCTACATACATATACCGTCTTCCATTTGCTGGTCCCTCCTGCTGTGCTTCCTCCCCCTCCCTTTGTCCCTTGCCTTTGTCCCTTCCCGCCAACTCGGTCAACTCGGCCACGTCGGCATGGGTTGCCGTCATCAGCCCGCATGGGTTGTCGGCTCGGTCAAAGCCATCGTTTCGGTCATGGTGACTGGTGGTCGGTGTTGGTGGTGGACAGGGCTTCCGTAGCCGCGATCGTTACGAGTTATCGTTGGACGGATGGAGGAGAGCGTACGACTCACTTTGTGCCACGTGTAGAATCCGATGGAGGGCATGGGAGAGGAGGAGATGAAGAGGAACAAGCTGAAGCACTACTGCAAAAAGTGCGATGCGTACAAGCCGCCTCGGACCCACCATTGCTCGATGTGCAACCGATGCGTGCTCAAGATGGACCACCACTGCCCGTGGGTCAACAACTGCGTCGGGCACAACAACCACAAGAACTTTATGCTCTTCCTCTTCTACGTCGTCGTCGCCATCGCCTACGCCTTTGCCATGACCTGCTGGCGACTGACGGCATTCTTCCCGCTCGAGAGCGCCGACGAGTACCTCTCGCCGGGCGCTGCCGTCATTGTCGCCGTCGCCCTCTTTCTCATGGTTCTTGTTGAGCTCGGCGTCGGCTTCCTCTTTGCCTTCCAGCTCAACCTGGCCACCAAAAACATGACCACCATCGAGTCGTGGGAGTTTGAGGACGCCGCCCGCCGCGCCCGCCGTCGCGGCAAGAAGGTCCGCCACACGTATGACCTCGGCCTTGCCGCCAATCTGCGGTTCTTCTTTGGCTCGCGCATGGCTCTCTGGCTCTGCCCCTGCGGCGCCGAGACCGACGGCCTGTCGTACCGCACCTATGACGGCGAGGCACAGGGCTTTGCTGCGGTCGCGGACTGGTCGGCACGGGCGCGCGGCACCGATCGCGTGTGACCTGGTGACCGGTCTGTGGCGCGCTCGCGTGTGTGTGTGCGTGTGCGCGTGTATTTGTGTGTTTTGATGGAGTAGCCGGCAAGCAGACTAGCTGAACTAAAAGCACTTGGCCTCGATGGGGTAGTCGTAGCGCCACATGGTCGAGTCTGACTTGCCGTCGTCGTTGGCAACAAAGAGCTCGTCAGTGCCGCCATTGGAGACCCTGTAGGCGAGGCCCTCTTGGCCGTCACCAGGCACGGGCGTCGACGCCACAATGTCGCCTTCCGGCGTCATGATCAGGATCTGGTCGTGCGAGTCTGAGACGGCAAAGATCTGGTTGCGCTGGTGAATGAACGAGAGGCCGGAGCAGTCGCGATCCCACGGAGTGGTGATGTTGAACAGCGGAGTAAGTAGACCGCCGGGAATGTCGAACGAGTACGCGTAGACGTTGCCGTCGTACTGTGAGCCGGCGTAGAGGACGCCCGTGTTAAAGTTGAACGTCACGCCCTCCATGCCCGACTTTGCATCGGCTGGAAAGTCCACGACATTGATGACGCGGCCGGTCAGCTTGTTTGCCACCAGCGAGTACTCGAGCAGCGCCGGTGGGTACTCTTGGGCCAGAAACAGCAACGAGCCATTGAACGGATTGTCGACCGTCACACCCTCCAGATCCGACGCCGGCAGATCCCACGAGTCCAGCAGCTTGCCCGAGCGAGAAAACGCGCCGAGCGAGCCCTCGTCTGAAATCACATACAGCCGATCAAGCCCCGCGTGCCACACCAGTCCCGACGGCTCGTAGTCCTTGGGCAGATCACCACCCACATTGTAGCACGGATGGTCCGAGCCGACGTCTGGCACAGAGGTTACCACCGACTGCCGCGACGAGACCAGCGCCGCCGTAGCCACCGCGAGGCACATACCCACCACCACCACCACCAATCCTGTCGCCTTCATCCCTTTCCGCAGCATCTTCTCCTTTGAAGTGATGTGTATGTGGCTGCTGGCCTGGGCGTGTGTGTCCTGCATTGCCCCTTCTTCTCCACACCGTGCAGTTGCAGGTGGCCAGGTTCGAACCTGGCCAGTTCCACCACCTCTGCTTCTCGCCACTAACAACATGATGGGAGGGCAGTGCTCGATCCAGAAGAGAGGGCCGCCAGATCGGGAAGAGAGACTGCTACGTACGCCCACAATGCCATGATGGGCGTGACGTGCAGAGTGCGGCGAGTCATCAATGAAATGGATGAACAATCAAATGATTGCATTGATTGATGGTCAGACACTCGACTCTAATTCTCTCTCCATGCGAGTCCTGTTGCTCTGCTGCGTTGCGCTGCTTGCGCTGGCGCATAGCGGGCAGGCCATTGACTGCCGAGACAATCTTGTCGATAACGACGACGTGTACTCTCTCTCCAAGCTCACCGGCACCTTCTCTGTCTCTGATGGCAATACCATGTACACCCTCTCCCTCTGCGAGCCCATGTCCTGTGGTGGTACGTCCTCCTCCCTTCAGTCACGTGCGGTTTGGCCGCTTGCCTCTCCCCATCGCGCCGAACTCGGCTTCCCGCGCCCACCACACACCCTCCCCGAAGCCCCCCCCCCCTACCCTCCCCCTCTTCCCGCCCACGGCCTTCCCATCCACACCCACCATATCATGGTGTATCCGCACATTTCTGCCCCTTTCCCCACACTTGCATCCCTTCCACTTGATCTCCACACTCGAGACAATGCTTGGAACGACCCGACTTGACGACCTTTTGCTGCAAAGGGCAAGTGAGCTCCCGTCCCTTCCCCCCGCCCTCGCCCTCGCCTGCGCCTGTCTCCCACGCCCTCCCAAACCCTCCCCCCAAACCCTTCTTCCAACACCGCCTCCATTTGGTGCATTTGGTGTTCTTCCCTTTACCCCCCCCCCCTACTTCCTCGAGCAAGTGCGCGATCGATGGTGATCGGTCGTGGGCGCGGAGCGATCGTGACTCACCTCTCTTGAACACCACCGTAGGTGAATCGGGCTATGCTGGATGCCAGAAGACCGCCAGTGGGCACGAGTACGGGATGGGCAAGCAAGGGACGATCATGTACTCGTTCGACGTGCCCCAGGACCAGGACGGTGTGCGGATGGCGTTTACGCATGGCATGGAGTGCTCGAACCATGATCAGCGGCAGTTTGCGGTCAATGCGGTGTGCGCCGACGAGGGCGAGGCCGACACGCTCATGTATGACGGTGAGACGTCGCACTGCAAGTACGAGTTTACGCTGCGGACGACCAAGGCGTGCCCGAAGCCTGCGAGCGGCCCGCCGCCGCCGGTCGGGTGCGACGCATGGTCGCCGATCGGCTCGCAGGTGGTGTACGAGCCCAAGAAGCTGACGCTGCCGTCCGGCGAGACGTACACTACGCAGATGGACACGACGAACGAAATTTTTGAGTTTGACCTCAACGTGTGCGGGCCAGTCGAGTGCGAGGGCGCCGACATGACGGACCCGCCTGCCGTGTGCCAGACGACCGGCTCGCGCAAGCACTTCTCGCTGGGCAAGGTGGCGTCGACCACGTTCTCTGCGCTGACGTCGGAACGAGCCGGGTACCGGATCGAGGTGAGCAACGGCGACCGCTGCCACGACGGGACGCCGCGGCAGTCGCGGATCACGGTCTTCTGCTCGCCCGAGGACGTTGAGCCGCGGCTGTTGTACATGGGCGAGCTGTCGCATTGCGAGTACGATTTCTCGCTGTACGCAGCAGACGGGTGCCCGAAGGAGGTTGCCCCGCCTTCGCCTGTGCCGACCTCCGAATGCCCTGAGATTCTTGCGACCGACGACGCGTTCCACTACGCACCAAAGTCTGTGGCGATGCCGGCATCGTCACCGTACACGACCAAGGGGATGGGCGACGAGGGGACTGAGTACCTGTACGAGGTCAACGTGTGCGGTACCGTTGCCGGATGCTACCCATCGAACTCGGCGAGCGGCAACCACATCGCGGCGTGCCAGACGAACAAGGACGTGTCGCCGGAGATCCAGTTCTCGCTGGGGTCGTCGACATCGGTGGCGGTGGAGGAGCTCATGCCGCCTGGTGAGGGCTTCAAGGTGACGTACACCGGCGGCGACGGGTGCTCGTCGAATGACGAGCGCCGAACGGTCATCTACGCGCACTGCGTCCAGGTGAGCGGCGACGCGATCCCGCCTGCAGAGCTGGTGTTTATCGGCGAGACCTCGCACTGCATCTACGAGTTTGACCTCTACACCCCGGATGCGTGCCCGATTCCCAACGCACCGCCGCCGCCGCCGGTGACGTGCTCGGCGGCGTCGCTGCCGTCGGCCAAGCACCCGGGCAAGGTGTACGAGTTCCACAAGCTCGCGCGTGGGTCGACGGCGGCGCATCACATGGCAGGCATCCAGATTGGCGACGATGTGTACGATTTTACGTCGAACATCTGCGCGCCGGTCGACTGCACGGCGCGGAGGGACAAATCGATCTCGCCGGCCGGGTGCCAGATCCTGATGGAGGCGGTCGCATCAGACGACGACCATGCGCCAACATCGAGCCAGGCGCACATGTATGCGCTCGGTGACCTCTCCACTGCCACGTTGGAGGAGAACGACTCGGGTGACGGCTACGTGGTGACCTACACCGGCGGTGACGAGTGCCACTCGGGCGACCGGCGCCAGCTCAACATCCACGTTCTCTGCGACGAGGGCGCGAATGAGGCTGTGGCCTCGTTTGAGGAAGAGTCCTCGCACTGCGTGTACGACGTCATCATCCACGCGTCTAACGGCGCGTGCGCCGTGCCGGCTCCGACGCCGTCGCCCGACTCGTCGGGCATGTCGGGCGTCGCCATCTTCTTTATTGTCGTCATTGTTGTCGTCATCGCGTCGGTCGGTTCCCTCCTTGCGTACCAGACGTACTTTAAGGGCGAGCCGGCGTCTGCACTGCTCGACTGCGAGTTCCTCGCAGGCTGCTCTAACCCGTGTGCTTCTCGGCCGGCGTACCAGTTTGAGCGCCTTGCGACCGAGGACCCCGACGACTTGTAAACGCCGTGTATGCGATGCACTACGACGAAGTTGTTGCGGCGAGCTCGGCCAGCGGTGCCAGCTTGGCAACGGCGGCCTCGACAAGATCCATCGAGCGCGAAAAGGAGAAGCGGACGTAGGAGGCGCCGAGCTTGGCGTGGTCGGCTGAGTAAAAGGCCCAGCCGCAGGGAATGCAGGCAACACCGTGCTCGGCGATGAGCCACTCGGTGAAGCGCATGTCGAGCGAGGCCGGCGGGCTGTCGGCCGGCGGCGGCGGGAGGAACGGCTCAAGATGGGCAATGTTGGCCATGACAAAGTACGAGCCGCGTGGGTAGATCGGGTTGAGGCCGGCAGCGAGAAGGCCGTCGTAGAGAACCTTGCGCTTGGCGTCCATGTCTGCGGCATAGTCGGCAAAGTACGAAGCGTGCTTGCCGTCCGGACCGGCGAGCTCAAAGGCGACGGCGGTGGCCTCCTGCAGTGGCGTGGCGAGGGTGAACGACATCCACTGGCGGGCGAGCCAGACGTGCTTGACAAGCGGCGCCGGGCCGACGGCCCATCCAATCTTCCACCCGGTGACCGAAAAGGTCTTGCCGGCCGAGCCGATGGTGAGGGTTCTCTCGAACATGCCCGGGAGAGAGGCCATGCGGATGTGGGGGGCATCAGCGTCGTAAGCAAGGCGATCGTAGACCTCGTCCGAGATGACGACAACGTTGTGGGCTTGCGCATACGCCGCAATGGCTTCCAGCTCGGTGCGAGACCAGACCTTGCCCAGCGGATTGTGCGGGTTGGTGACCACGATGGCGCGGGTGGCGTCCGAGGTGACCGCCTCGACGGCAGCCATGTCGAGCTGCCAAGAGTTGGCGTCGCCGGATCCTGGGACCAGCGGGACAAAGACCGGACGTCCGCCAGCAAGCTTCACCTGCTTGTCGTAGCAGTCAAAGGCAGGCTCCATGATGATGATCTCGTCACCAGCGCCCGGGGTGATGAGGGCGAAGAACGAGGCGCAGAGAGCCTCGCACCCGCCCACAGCCACAGCCACGTTGGCTCCGCCCAGATCAGGCTGGCCCATCGAGCTCGCGTAGTCAGCTGCAATGGCCTCAACAAGCCGAGGATGGCCTTGCGAGGCGGTGTACTGATTGAGTCCACCAAGAACAGCCTCGGCAGCTGCTGCCTCGACAAAATCGGGCGCAGTGTCAGGTGAGCCCTGCCCGAGGTTGAGCGTCCCGGGCGTCGCCGCCACCAGTCCGTTGACAAGCGGCCAGACCGAGGGGCCAAAGTCGAGCACAGGGTTGAGTGGAATCTTGCTCATGGTGCCGACCGTAGCGAGAGAGAGAGAGAGGGAGAGGTGTATGTGTGTGCGGTCTTGGTTGCACGGGAACCGGTGGGGGTCACGTGCCTGACCTTTCTTGAGCCACTTGTGCGAGTACGAGTGCGGAGGGGGGTTTGCGGTTGCGGTTGCGGGTGGGGGGTGCGGGGAAAAATTGTTGAAGGGCAGGGGAGGGCAGAGCTTGCAATGTGGAGATGATGGGCTGGTGGAGGGGGGTACGATGGCAGGGGGTGGGCTAGAGGGGGATGATGGAGATGATGGGTGCAGGCGATGGAGGGCGAGAGGAGGAGGGGGGCGTGTGGGGGGAGGGGGGATGAGAGACGTCACACGCAACGTGATGACAGTCATGTGATCTTGCATTTTAATGTGTGGTAGAGGTCAGCTCAAGAAGATGGTTGCGGCATTTGAAATGGATGTGTTTCGGCAGTATCCGCTCATCAAGACTCCGCGATGACATGCGGTGCAAGCGTGTCGCAGCGGCGATCAAGGTGGTGCACCATCACCTCGCATGGCCGTGTGTGGACCAAGTCGGTCATGCGCTCGATCTGAGACTGGGCGGAGACGGGTGACGCCGAGGACTTTGAAGGGGGCTATGGCGGAGGCGGACACGACTTGACTCGACGCAAGCTGGCATGCGGGTAGCTGTGGCGCTTGTGTGTTGCATGGTGTGGATGGTGGTGTGGGGCTCTGTGGCAGGCAGGGTGGAGGCCGGCAGGGAGGAGGTGCGTGCTGCGTCGTCGCCGCGTGCCGACTACGGCGACATGCTTCCTGGACCGTACGAGGACGTCAGCGATGGGGGGTATAGACAAAGCAAAGGAGGAGGAAGTACGCGCGGCAACGACGACAACGATTCTGGAAGTGGCGGACACGGGCCTGGAGTGCCGTATAACCACACGGTGGAGGTGCTGGCGGCGGCAGGCTTTGATACGACTGCGGTGGAGCACGCGGCGGCGGTCGAGGGCGGCGACAAGATGGAGGCCGAGTTTGACGTCGCCACCTTTCACCATGCGCCGTACTCGTGGCGGGCGGCTTGGCGCGGACATCGTGTGGTGCTGGACAACCCGGTGAACCACTTTACGATCCAGGAGCCGATCGGTGGCTGCCGAGAGGGCTACGGTGGGTCGCGCACGTCGGCCAACGCGCGGGCGCGGCAGTGCAAGGTGGCGACCAACGCCGGGTTCTTCAACACGCATACGCACGCGTGCCTGGGCAATCTGGTTGTGGAGGGCAAGGCGGTGCAGATGCCGATGATTCAGAACGTCAACTTTGGCATCACCACCGACGGGCGGTACGTGGTTGGCTACCTCAACGAGACGATGGCGGCGAGCTACGAGTGGCACACGCTGGTGGCCGGGGTGGTCTGGCTTGTCCGCGACGGGCAGTCGTTCGTGCGCGTCTCCGAGGCGGCGGAGAACATGGCAACGCAAGAGTCTGGCGGCGGGTTTGTCGGCCTCCACGCTGCGCGCATCGCGCTCGGGCACGACGCCAACGGCTCGCTGGTCATTGTCCACGTCGAGACCGAGCCGGGCATTGATCTTTATGACTTTGCCGACCTGCTGGTCGACATGGGCGTGGTCAACGCCATCAACCTCGACGGCGGCGGCTCGGTCTCGCTCTACCAGACCGACACGCTGCGCAACTACGTGACTGACGCGTGCACGCCCGGGTCAGACGACAAGTGCGAGCGGCACGTGACGTCGATCACGTGCGTCCACGACGCGCCGGTGCCGACACCTTCCCCGCCGCCGCGCCCGCCGCCGCCGAGCCCGCTCGATCCCAAGCGCGACGCCGTGTGCGCGCTCTACAACTGCGCCGAGCTCCCGGGCCCGCCGGTCGCGCCGGACGGGAGCTCGTGGTCCGCCGCGGCGGTCGTCGGCATGGTCATAGCGTTCTCGCTCCTTGCTGCTGCAGTCGGTGCCGGTGCTGGCTGGGCGTCGGCTCGGGCGCGGTCAGCGCCGGGCGCTAGCGACGAACGCGGCGACTTTGGCGAAACGCCGCTGCTGTCGGTGACGCGGGCCGGAGCGCGCTACGACGTTGCTAGCAGCAGCAGCGAGAGTCTCGACCTGCTCGCCGACGTGGGTCCACGATCGACATCGTCGCGATCGGCGTCGGGCATGGCTGCTGTGCCTCCGCTGCATGCGCCGCCATCACCAGTCGGCTCGCTGTCGACAGCAGCCGCAGCAGCCAACTGATGGCTTGAGCCGGGGTACGCAAACTAATGCGCAAACTATTGTGGGCTATTGATGGCGGGTCAAACTATGTCGAAAGCAGAATAAAAGGACTCGGTCGCTGTGCATGACCATCGGTGTCGAGACTTTGTATGTTATCGTTCATTGAAGGCCGCCATGCCGGAGCATGGGGGCGGCTACGGGTGTAAAAAGAGGTTTCGCTAGTAGTGCATCTCACAGGCAAGATGACAAGCCTTGTCATCATCCCGTGGGCGGGGTCATGCAGTATGTTGGGGGGGGGGGAAGGCAGACAAAGTGGGGGGAAAAAGTAGGCGGGATGGTGGGATGGTGGGATGGAGCGGGAGGGGAAGGGGAGGAGGGAGGAAGGGGGATAAGGAAGGTAATGTCGGCGCAGATATTGTGGGGCGAGCCATATATGGCCCGACTCACACCCTACCACGTCTTTGCTCTCCTCGTCGCGGCTGCTTTGGTCTCTTCATATTGAGAATCCGAGCCTTAGTATCAGCTGCCGAGTCACTCGGACCGTAGTCCGAGTCAAGCGTTAACGGTACACAATCTGTTTGAGTTGAAACGGCAGCGATCGAGTGAAGGAACGGGTGGGTGGTGGGCGAACGGGTGAAGAAACGGGTGTGTTGAAGCGATCGGGTCTAGGGATTTAGCCATGGCTTGATCGATTGTTCGAGTTGGGCCTCAAGCTAAGGGTAAAGAGCGACTGGGTGGCGATGGGCCTCTGTGTGGATGGGCTGCTGTCGGACGGGCTGCTGCTGTCGCTGCAGCGGCACTCAAGGTTACTTGTGGCGCCGTTGCCTAGGGTGGATGAGACGGCGTCGCTGTCATCAAGTGATAGCTCCTCGACCACGACCGGTAGCGATTGGGCGTGTGAGGCGCGGGAAGCTGAGGCAATGTCGCTCACGGTCATGTTGCGGCGCAAGGTCTGCTTCGCAGAGCGGGAGCGGGAGCGGGCGTGGAGGTGAGCGACGAGCTTGCGGCGCGAGCGCGGGGCGGGAGCAGCTGCGCATGAGCGGCGGCGCGGCGATGAGTGTGCGGACTGGAGGTCGGTGGTGAGCGCCGAGAGCGAGGCGGTCATCGGGGTACCAGCGCGCGGTGGTGGGCGGGTGGTGGTAGAAGCGCGCGAGGCCGACTCGATGGAGCTGGAAAGCATGTCGACCGAATGCGACGGCGAGAGCGAAGGCGAGCGCAGGCTCGGAGCGCGGAACGACGGTGAGCGGCGCATGCGGCGGATCGAATTCCGACGGCGGGTGGTGTGGGTGGAGAGGGAGGCGACACGGGCCTTGCGCGATGAGGTGCCGAGGACGGTGTCTGCAAACGCCGAGCCGGCAGTCTGCACGATCTTACTCCGGCTGGCGGTTGTCACCTCGCGCCGCGCCATCGTTCGCGTGGAGAGGCCGGTCCGGACCGGCGCGGCGTCGGACCGGGCCGCGGCCTCAAGCGTGAGCTTGGTGAGCAGGTCTGGAGACGACTCGCGCGCCGACGCACTCAATCCACGCCCGCTCGGCTCGTCGCGGTCAGTCTTCGAGCCACGCTCAGTCATGAGCGGGCCGCGCTCAATGACGGCCGGCAGCACCCCCTCCAGCACCTCTGGTGGAACGGGCCGCGCCGTTGTCGCAATTCGCTCTATCCTCTCCATGCCAAACTCCTGGGCGCGTCCGCCAAGCGCCATTGGGAGCACCTCCCAGACTTCGACTGTACCGGCGACCGCGTCAAAGGTGACATGCGCAAGCGGCGTGACCTGTATCGACAGTGACGAACCGAGCGCAGTAGCTTGGTCGGCGGCGCAGGCAGAGGCGAGGGCGTCGATGACCGGACGCGAGACGGTGATCTGGCCGCCAAAGCCGAGGTCTGATACGAGCGTCGCGAGGTTGACCATTCCGCCAAAGTATTGCGTCCGTCCAGCACGAGCGTCAAAGGTGGACGAGACGTTGCCGTAGTGGATGCCAATGCGGACGCGCGGCCCGTTCCACAGCTTGGCGTCGCTATCCGGCAGTGCGTTGAGGAGCCAGTCCGGCCAGGTTGCGGCATAAAGGCGTTCCTGGGCGGCAGTGCAGCAGCGAAGAGCGTCGGCGACGGTGGCAAAGGCAGCGAAAAAGGCGTCGCCCTCGGTCTTGAACTCGTAGCCGGCGTTGTTCTCGATAGCTCCGCGCATGATGGCGTTGTGAGTGTCGAGAACGTAGATCATCTCCTCAGGGCATGTCTCCCACAGCATGGTTGAGTCCTGAATGTCGGTCGACATGATAAAGACAGCACCTTGCGGCGCCTTGCGGGCAAGCGTCGCCTGGTAGGCAATCACCGACGCCCGCTTCCGCCGGCGGTAGGTGAGGATGAGGGCAGCGAGGAGAACTAGGCAGAGGACCATGAACGAGCCACCCATGGCCATGCCGAGGGTCGGGGTCAGTCGCGAAGCCTGCGACGCGGCGCGCCCGCCGAGACACTGCGCCTCTGGCGAGACGCACTCGCCACACGGGTCGAGGACCAGGCCTGAGTTGGGAATGCCATCACATCCGACACATGCGCTGTTGTTGCCGTAGCAGACGGCGCAGTCGTCCTTGGCGAGGTTGGAGCCAAAGCAAACGCCGCAGTCGTCCTTGGCGACGTTTCCACCGCGGCAGACCCCACAGGTGTCACGATCGGAGTCGCCGCCAAAGCAGACGCCGCAAGAGTCGCGATCGACATTGCCGCGGAAGCACATCCCACAGTCGTCCTTGAAAAGTTGGCGGTGGGGATGAGCGAGGTGCCTCCGGTGCATGAGTTGCAGTCGTCGAGGGCGGCGGATCCCGCGCAGACTCCGACGCAGTCGTAGATAGCAGACGAGCCGAGGACTCCGTCGCAGCCCATGATGCACGACGTGCCATCACCACCACAGACGCCGCAGAGATCAAATAGCGCGCCGCCGTCGGACACTCGAATCCCATCGCAGCCGACGCACGTCGAGTTGTCACCGTCGCACACGCCGCAAGCGTCGAGAATCCCCGACGCGCAGGTTGTGCACGTCAGATCCTGGCCAAAACACACGCCGCACGAGTCGAGATGGTAGTTGTACGGGAGCGGAGTTGAGACGTTGCCGCCGGCGCACATGCCGCAATTGTCGACGGTGGCGTTGCCGCCGCACACGCCGTGGCAGTCGTAGTGGATGCCCGAGCCGTAGACGCCGTCGCAACCGACGTAGCACACAGTGGCGTTGCCGCCGCAATCGCCACATGCGTCGAAATGAGCGCCACCCGAGGGAATCGGAATGCCGTCGCAGCCGAGACAGGTTGATCCGTCGCCGTCGCACACACCGCATACATCGCGAACGAGGCCCGAGTTGGGAATGCCGTCGCAGCCGGCGCAGGTAGTGTTGGTGCCAAAGCAGACACTACAGTCGTCCTTGTGAACGTTGGCGCCGAAGCAGACACCGCAGTCGTCCTTGGCGGCGTTTTCGCCAAAGCACACACCACAATCGTCACGATCGGCATTCGGCGGGCGGCTGGTGACGCCGCCGGAACAGACGTTGCATGTGTCGAGGATGGCGTTGCCGTCGCAGGTGCCAGCGCAGTCCATGCCGTTGGGATGAGCGCAGGTGGTGCAGGGCGCACCCGGGGTGAGACAGGCGTAGCCGGGCTCGAGCTGACATGATGACGAGCAGCCATCACCGGGAGCTGTGTTGCCATCGTCACAGGATTCGTGGCCGGGTGTGACGACCGAGTCACCGCAGGAGGAGGGCGGTGGAGACGGCGGTGGAAATGGTGGCGGTGGTGGAGAGGGCGGTGGCGGCGGGGGCGAGGGTGGCGGTGGAGGAGAGGGCGGCGGTGGTGGCGAGGGCGGCGGCGGCGGCGAGGGAGGAGGAGGGGGGGAGGGTGGCGGTGGTGGAGAGGGCGGCGGTGGCGGAGAGGGTGGCGGTGGTGGCGAGGGCGGCGGCGGCGGCGAGGGAGGAGGAGGGGGGGAGGGTGGTGGCGGCGGTGGCGGCGCAATGCAAACCGAGGGAGCAAGGCCGGAGCACGACCAGCCCGGCTCGAGAGTGCAAGTCGGCGAGCAGCCGTCGCCGGCGTCAGTGTTGCCGTCGTCACATGCCTCAGCGCCCTCGACGTAGCCGTCGGCGCAAGTGACCGGGTGGACAACCGTGGTGTGGGTGACGGCCGGAGTACGATAGCCTTGCTTGCAGATGCCCGCACCAGGGCTCCCGCCACAACCGAGCTGAGCCTGGTTGGAGGGATCGGAGACACCGTCAAGGCGGAAGAGGCCGACAAGGCCCGACTCACACCCAGTGAGGGTGGAGAAGCGGCGCAAGGCGATTTCGGTTGCCGAGAGCTCGTAGTCCCAGACGCGGACGTCCCAGGTCCGTCCGGTGGGCGAGGTAAAGAAGCGGAGGCCCGCTGGTGCGTCGGCCGAACTCGCTTCGATGCCAAAGAGTGGACTGCTTTCAGCAATGTAGGCGGAGACCTGGACACCATCAATGTAGATCTTCCACATGTCCGCGCTGTCGTCGTAGGTGCCGGCAAGGTGTATGTCGACACCTGTGAGGATAGTTCCATCCGGAGGGTCGCCCTCGTACACGATGCGGCCACTGATGTCTGTGGAGAACGACAGGGCCCTGTCGGCGAGCGCACCGGACGACTGGCCGTCGGGCGCGGCGTCAGGAACAAGGCGGACGCGGATTTGGTCCGTAGCCGTCCGAAAGTCAAAGTACGACCACCAGTAGGAGAGATCGAGCTCGTGGACCCACATCTCGACGCTCTTGTCGCCCGATATTTCCAAGCTGGGCGTACCAGTCGGAGCGTATACACAGTGCGGGGTGGCGAGCGGTGGCGGCGGGGTGACGGGCGATGCGCCTGTGGAGAGGCTCCTCACCCAGGTAAAGGCAAAGCCATCACCAGTTGTGGCGTCATCCGAGTCAAACTCGACAACCAGCTGAGGATAGTCAAAGAACATGGTCTGACCGACGTAGCTCTCTGCGCCATCGGTCATGGTAACGAGGAGGACAGCGGATGGCGATGCCGGGTCTGCTGTGGTATCGCCGCCCCAGATGCGAATGTAGTCAAAGCCAGACTCCAGATCAAACGCGGTCCATGTCAACTCCACGCCACCATGGAGATAATCAAAGGTGTACGTGCAGACTTGATTGTTGTCGTAGCCACCGGTGTGGGTGACTGTGCCGGAGACTTGTCCATTGGCGGAAGTATGAAGCTCGTTGGTGCAAGCCACGCCCGCCACTGGGCTGACCACATACGTCATGGCGAGGACAACGAGAGAAAGGTAAAGGTAAAGAAGGCGGAGACGCCGTACACGCCTGCACGGTTGCATGCTCCCCGGCAACGGTAGGGTGGATGTGTAGAGAAAATGCCTTGGCCTCGCTCCTCCCTATACCATCCTCCCTCCGCCAAGAATGCGGCACATCGTGCCCACTGCTTGGGTCGGAATGGGGTGGCGGCAAAAAAAGGGGTTCGTAGCGCGCATTTTTCGACTGTCACGAATGCGCGGTACCGGGTGGGGATGGGGATTGAGGTGGGGCAGTGTGGAGATGGGTCTGATGAGGATGGTGTCTGAGGGAGTGGGGTGGATGGGAGGTGGGTGGATGGAAGGTGGATGGAGGAGGGGGGGGGGCTGGGAGGGTGATGAGAGTAATGAGCGTGATGATATCAAAGGAGTTTGGTGGGACTGATGTGCGTTGGCTGTCAAGCAGCCGTGGCAAGAGAGCGGGGCGACCTGACGACCAATGGAACGATCGTTGCCCATGGTTAGTCGTTGCCCATGGTTAGTCGATGCCCATGGTTTGTCGTTGCCCATGGTTTGTCGTTGCCCATGGTTTGTCGTTGCCCATGGTTAGTCGTTGCCCATCATCCATCGCCGCCGCCATTTCTTGCGCTATCGGACGTGCTCTTCATTGATGGACCACATGGGCCTTGTTGCTCGTCGCCGACGCGGCGCAGGGGCGACTCGAACACTCACACCTCTCACGCAGCGTATGAGCAACGGGAAGGAGGAGCGGGCACATATTGTGCTAGCACGCTACGGAGTGCGGGCATGTGGGCTGGTGGAGAACGTGGGGCCGTTTGACATGGTGTTGGCGGAAGAGGGGATGAGGCAGGCGGAGGCGCTGGGCGAAGTGCTGGCAGCGGGCGGCGATGGGAGCGGGCTGGTGGTGCCTGTGCCGGACATGGTGCTGTGCTCGCCGTTTAGGCGGGCTGCGCTGACGGGTCATGTTGTGGCCAAGACGATCGGTGTTGCCATGGGCGTGGAGATGGGCTTGACCGAGTGGCTGACGCCGTCGCTGGTGGGCGGGCCGGGCTCGCAGGTCCCGGTCGTGTACAGCCCGTTCTCGGCGCGCGACCACTACGACGGGGTGTGGCAGGCAGCGGATGCCGAGAGCGACGGCTTTGAGCCTCTCACTACCATTGATGTCGGATACGCGTCTGTCGACGCGCCACAGTTTCCCGAGACCGAGGGCGAGCTGGTGACGCGTGCGCAGCGGGTGCTCGATGCGCTGATGGTGCGCGGGGTGGTGGGCAAGGGCAGGTGCGTGGTCATTGTGTCGCACGCGCCGGTTCTCCTTGCACTCGCTATGTGTTTGGAGGGCAGCGCAGGGGTGCCGGGTAGCTCTGCGCTGCAGCCGTATCCGCTCGGCGGAGTGACGCACTTTTCGTCGCCGGCGCCGGAGCTTGGGGTGTGGACGTTGCACAGCAACGGGTACACCGGGCACTTGTCTGGCGAGGCACGGAACGGGATTCAGCGGTGGACGCTGCCGTGTCTTCAGGGCGCAGGAGTGCCGATGAGCCGCGCCGAGCTCGCGGCGCTGTACGACGAGCGGAGCGCGCTCGAGGCGTCGATGGCGGCGCTGGCGTCGACGCTGACGGGCGAGGGTGGGCCAGGGCTCAGCGGCAACCTGGTTGACAGCAACGGCTTTCCGCGAGACGACATCGACGTGGTGACGGTGCGGCAGACGCGCAACACGTTGGCGCGGATGAAGACCGACCACCGGGCGCTATCAAAGCGGATCGAGGACGGCGTATTTGCGCTGATGGCGGCAGGCAGCAGCAGCGCCGGCGGGCGTGAGGATGGCAAAGGCAAGGCGGAAGCCGAGGCAAGGGCAAGTGTTGCCGGCGAGGATGCACGCGAGTCTGGGCCGCTGGCAGCGACGGCTGGGCTTGCGCCGATCGCGGTTGTCAACTCGGTGGCCGACAACTCGCCGGCGGCAGCAGCTGGGCTCTGCGTTGGCGACGCGATAGTGAGCATTGGCGACATCGACGCGCGCAACTGGGGCGGGGCCATGGGCCCGATCGGCTCGCTCGTTGCCAACTCGGAGGGCAAGGCGCTGACGGTTGTGGTGGAGCGCGGGAGCAAGTCGCTGGCGCTCGAGCTTGTGCCCGGGCGGTGGGCCGGACGCGGGCTGCTGGGGTGCCACATTGTGCCTTACTAAGCGAATAACAGCAGCGAGCGAAAGTATGTGTGTATTGAAGTTAGGCGTCGGCTACACCTCGTCAACAGCAATTTCGTCGGCCGGCTTGACGGCATCCATGTCGACGGCGGGGTCATCGGCCGGCTTGGGGCGAGCAGACGACTTGTCGCCGCCCTTGAGGACAACGGCGACGACGACGGCGACGATAGCAACGAGAACGACGGCACCGGCGACACTGCCGCCAATGATGGCGCCCTTGTGCTTCTCAAAGGTTGACTTTCCGGCAACCGGGACGACCGGGCAGCCGACGATGTCATTCTCGCGATAGATCTCTGTGGCGGTGCACTGGTTGGTAGTGGTGGCGTCTGTGGCCTCGATGATCGGGGTGTCCGACGCGCAGTTGCGGACGCGGTACGAGAGGTAGGCCTGGACGGGGCCATAGAGGCCCGAATCCTTGTCCTTGTTGGCATCGTCGGGCAGGCAGCCGACGCAGCAAACAAACTTGGCGATGTCGGTCTGGACAGCGACCGGGAAGGAGTGGGCGTGGGCAGCGAGGACGGTGTTGAGGACGGCGGTGGGGGCGACCGAGGCGTCGGCGAGGCCAAAGTGACGGGCGACGGCAAATGCCTCCTTGCGACAGAGGTCGTCATACTGGAGCTGCTGCGCAACGCACTTGCCCCACGAGCCGGAGCACCGGCAGACGGCGGTCTTGCCCGAGACCGAGCAGACCGAGGCGCCGCCCCAGTCGTAGACGTCGCACGGAGTGCCGGCGATGCGCTGGCAGACTGGATTGCGGAGACCGGCGCAGCGCGAGCCCGGGCGGCACACAATGTCGCCGTCGAGGCATGGCTGGCCGTCAGGGACCGAGTTGGGCGCGAGCGAGCAGACGCCACGCGACGAGCAGTGCTGCGACTCGCACTCGACGTCGGCCGAGCACGGCATGCCTGCCGGAGCCGAGAAGGCAGTGATGCAGACCGACGAGTTGCAGGCAAGGCCGGTGGCGCACTCGCGGTGGAAGGAGCAGGCCTCGCCGGCGGCGCGCGGGGCAGAGCAGTTGTACACGCCAACAACCGGGTCGAGAATGCAGGCGTTACCTTGCGCGCAATCGTACTTGTTTGCGTTGCAGTGCATGCCCGAGGTGGCGGTCGGCTCGATGCCGGCGCACACGCCGTTGACGCACGCCGTCGTCCGGTTGGCAGCCTCAAACGAGCCGAGCGAAGAGCACTGGCGGTCGTGGGTGCACGACGCGCCCGGAGGAAGGTTGCCCGGCCGGCATGTGCCGGAGAGGCTTCCAGAGGCTCCGATGCAGATGCCCGACTGGCACCACGAGTCGGCAGAGCACGCGCAGCCGGCAGCGGTGTTGCCGGTGGCAAACTCGCGCTCGCAGAGCCCGTTCTTGCAGGCAAAGAAGCCTGGCTCATCACACTCACCAAAGCAATCCTGGAACTCGGCCACAAAGGAAGGCAACGAAGGCGGCGGGCTATGGCAAAGTTCACCAAGGCTGCGCTTGGGCTTGTTCTTCACACACATGCCTGAAGCAGGAAAGGGAAGGGGGGGGGGGTTAACCGTGAGTCGGTGGCGTTGCGAAACGCAGTCGAGACGAGAGGGACACAGGGGGTTGGGGTTGGGGGTTGGGGAGGGGAAGGGGGGAGGTTTGGGAGAAGGGGGTGAGGGAGAGGGAAAGAGGGAATATGGGGAGTGTGTGTGTGCGTGTGTGGAGGGGGGGTTGGGGGGAAAGGGGCGTGGGGGCTGGGGGTGCGCGGGTGGGGGGGTCATGGCCGGAAGGCGGCTCGACTGTTTTTTGCGCTGCGAGGGGAAAGCGGGGGAGGGGAGGGGGGGGGGGGGGGGAGGGGGGATGGAGCAGGGCTTACCATTGCAGCAGAGCGGGGGAATGACATCGTCACTTCTCCTTGCGGGGTCAGTTGTACCAGTACCATGGCAGTCGGCGGAGGTGAAGCACTTGCGGTCAGCACCGCAGTATCCGGAACGGGTCGGTCGAGCCACTGCAACGGCCACCAACAACGCCAACAGAAGCACTGCCCGAAGGAACATTGCAGAGGGTGCAAGCTGCAGACAGGTGTGTACACACGCCGAGAGGGCAGGGAAGGGACACAGGTGAGCGAGGTGCGTGGAGGGGGGGGAGGAAGGGGGGAGGAAGAGTGAGGAGAAGGGGATAAGGAGGATGTTGGGAGGGTGTTGCTGTAGCTGTTGTGGCTGGATACAGCGGTGGGGAAGGGGGGGGGGGAGGCCGTGCAATCACTGCCGTGGTGCACGGTTGCCAACAGCGGATTCGCTTCCAACCTTACCAACCAGCGTGGGTTTGCGAAGCGGGGGGTGAGGGGAGCGGAGGTCAAGGAGCGTACAGTTCGCATAGCTGGGGTTCGGTTGTGGGCTGGGGTGTGGAGTGTGTGTATGAGTATGTATAAGAGAGAGGGAGAAAGTAAGTGTGTGTATGTGTGTGTGTGTGGGGTGGGGGGGTGGATGCGTGGAAGGGCGTGGTCATGGTTGGAAGCAACGGGCGATCGATCGGTGGGTTGGCA
>NW_013657639.1:336152-350512 GCF_000142905.1 Thecamonas trahens ATCC 50062
AATGGCACACCAATACCACCCCCCCCCCCTCCTCCATACACTCTTCCTTGTTTCAAGCAAGCGTACTGGTGAGAGATGAAGGTGTTCGAGGTGGCAGTTGTGCTTGCTGCACTTGTGGTGTTGGCTTCTGCCTCCAGTCCGCCCACGCATGGGACGTGCTCCCCCGTCAAGGACTGTGCTATCAACTCGGACTGCGACACCAACCTTTGCTGTAATAGTACGTTCCAACAATCATGTCGCTGCAAATGAAGGCACCGACGTTGGACCGTTCCGTAACCGCCGCCCTCCCTCAACCCGGCGTCCCACGGGCAAGAGCAAGTCCAACAGCAAAGTGACATGCTCTACAAGGTTATGCAACCGTGGTCGACCGAGTTGGACTACCTGGAGCATATGGGACGTTGCGGTGCTTGTTTATGGCCTGCGGGCGCGTGTGGCTGTGGCTACGTGCGTGGACCGAGGCCAGTCAGCCGTGCGACAGCGATTGTTCGGTTTCTCTTTTTTTTTTTCGGCCAGGGGGAGGGGGATGGGGGGGGGGGGGGGAGGGGGGGGGGTTCAGGAGTGGTACTCATGGGCGCGATGGGTGCAGACAAGTGCGTGGAGCCGACAATGTCGCTGCTGGGTGAGACGTGCGACAACTCGTGCCTCGGGTACTGTGACTTGTCGGGCTCTGACGCAAGGTGCAACAACAATCGGTGCGAGCGGCGGGTTGTGGGCTCGTCGACAAGCGCGCGGCCGGGGATCGGGTGCATGTGCGACGGATCGTGCGGGGCGAACATGGCGTGCGATTACAACGCAACACGTGCTGCGTCGCTCAACGTGTGCCGGTTCAACAGCGTGCTTCCTGCCGGGGCCAAGTGCACGGCGTCGTCCGAGTGTGTGGGCTCACAGACGTGCGACAACGGGGTGTGCACCGGGAGGGCGCTCAACGACTTGTGCTCGCTGAGCGTGATGGACTGCGCGCCGCCTGCGGTGTGCATTACGGAGGAGGCGGCCGACTCTACGGTGACGCGGTGCCTCACGCCGCGGACGGCTGGGGCCAAGTGCATCCGCGACGCCGACTGCCAGTCTGCGTCATGCGACACGAGCAAGCGGGTTTGCGTTGAGCGGTTCTCGGTGCCTGCGGGCGGCAACTGCACGTCCGATGCGGCGTGCGAGTCGCACCATTGTGGGACAGATGCGTTTGGCTCGATGTCGCCCGGGCGGTGCTCCGAGACGGTGCGTACGCGCGGAGCCGGCGGCAAGTGCCCGAACGGCGACATCAACTGCCAGCCTGGGCACTTGTGCATCGGGACCGAGGATAAGGAGTGCGCCGACGTGAGAGGAATTGACTGCCTCAACGGCGCGTCATGCGGCAACGGCGCGTGCTCGTGTGCCGGGTCATCGCTCAAGTGCTTCCCGCGCAACTACCCGCCGGCCGAGTGCGACGCGGCCAAGTACGACTTGTTTGCGGCGGTGCCGTCGTACGTCTCGACGCCGATCTCGTACATGCGCTCGCTCACATCGTTTGCCTTTGTCCTTCCGTACAACCGGTACCCGAGCCAGCTGCAGGATCTGACGGCCAAGTACTTTTGCTGCCTCCTCACCAAGGGCTCGATCGGATACAATGAGTTTATCAACACTGCCCGTGTGCAGGCGTTTGCCTCGACCAAGCTCGATTGCAAGGCCGACCCGCCGGTGTGGATCGACGTCGATGCCGCCGACCCGACTGCCACGCCCAAGCGGTGCACGCTCACGGAGCGGCTGACCGTCGATGACCTGGTGGTGGGCGGCAACGCTAACTCGGCGCCGATGCTCGGCCAGCTCTCGGCCGCCAGCGCCGTCGCGCCGTCGCTTGTTGTTTCGGCTCTGGCCGCATCGCTGGTTGCAGGGCTGGTTGCCATGTTGTGAAGAAACGCGGATAAAGTGTTCAAGCATGCGCTGTGTTTGTGCAGGAGACGAGTGGGGAAGCCGGCAGCTAGACGCTCGTGTACTCGGAGGGCGAGACTGACGAGGAGGAGGCGCCTGAGCCCGAGGCAGTGGGCATAGAGGCGACGGGACCAAGCTCGAGGTCACCGTCACTGTTGTCGCTGTCATCGCTGTCGGCGGTGTGCGCGTCGACAGCGGCATAGCCGTTGGTGGGCATGTGGTAGCGTGACGAGCCGTTGTCGTGATGGGGGAGCGGCTTGGAGGCCGACGGGGTTGCTTCCGAGGCTTGAACGATGGAGGCCTGCGGGACGGTGGCGTGGAGGAGGTCCTCGGTGGTGTGAATGTTGTTGAAGCGCTCCGAGTGATGGCGCTGGAGGACGAGTACGGCGTTTGTCGAGTCGACGTCGGCGACCGAGGCGCGCTTGCCGAGCGCCGAGCGGGCGTCTTTGCGGACGCGGAGGATGTAGACCGGGTCTGCGGCATCATCGCGGTAGTCGTCGAGGCCGCGGCCGGAGAGGTAGACCTCGACCATAGTGGCGATGATGAACGGAATGGTCATCATCTGGACGGTGAGGAGGCGGAAGCGGAGGCCCCAAAAGGCCGGCGTGACAAAGGGAACGCGAAAGATGAGCGGGACGAGGACGGTAAAAGTGGCCTCGGCGAGAAAAACGGTGAGGACGCCGACAAGCGCCATGGCAGCGGTGTAGTACCGCGCAAGGTAGATGAACTCGGGGTGGTTGATCTGAGCCGACGAGTCGGCAAAGAGGTTGAGAAAGTTGAGGCCAACGACGCGGAGCTTGGCGCGCCACGACGAGCCGGGCACGATCTTGCGGAAGGCGAGTGCTGAGACGTGGTAGGAGCGGACGACGAGAAAGGCGGCGAGCGAAGAGGGGCAGATGACGTAGGCGACAAAGCGCGGGACGACGCCCGGCGTGTGGATGAGAGTCGACTCCCACTCGTCAATGGTGTGGCCGTACCAGAGGTAGAGGAGGACAAAAGCGCCGATGGAGAAAAAGTAAAAGGCGGCGACGGACCAGAAGGCCCAGGCGAGGGCCTTGATGTTCTTGGCGCGGTCGGCCTCGCCGGTAAACCGCGAGCAGCAGCAGCAGCGGAGAACGAGCGAGAGGTCGACAAAGGTGTAGACTTGCAGGACGTAGGCCACGACGATGAGGACAATGATGTTGAGGATGAGGGTGAGCATGGCGTTGCGGAGGATCCACATGCGGAGAGCATGCGCGCGGGCGGCGCGCCAGGTGGAGACGAGGCGGTCGACGCCGACTTTGTAGAACTCCTCCGACTCGCCGGTGTGGTTGCCGTAGACCAGGTCCGAGTCGATGGCCTTGTACTCGGGCACGGTGCCGAGAAAGGCGGCGACAAAGCGCTGCTTCTGGACAAAGAGGTCGTAGTAGTGGAGGGTGCGGGCGGGTTGCGAGGCAAAGACCAGAGCGTCGGTGATGAAGCGACCGGTAGCCTGGCGCGGGACCGGCATGCCGAGGATGGCGGCAACGGTCGGGGCGAGGTCGGTGTTCTCGATCTGGCCGCTAAAGGCCGGTCCCGAGTAGGGCGTCGAGGCAAAGTTGGAGTTTTTGCGGTAGATGATGAGCGGGACGTTTGTGAGCTCGTCCTGGACGCCGCCGTGGCCGCCGCGGTTGACGTGGCCGTGGTCGGCAAAGATAAAGACGACGGTGTCGTCGTCAAGCGCATCGGTGAGCTCGTCAAGAATGCGGGTCTTGTTGGTCACGGCACCGTTGTACGAGTCGTCGCTGTTGTAGGTCTTGGAGACGCCAAACGAGTGGCCCTGCATGTCGACGTCAGAAAAGTGTGCAAGGAAGAGACCGTACTCGAGGGCAGAGCCCTGGAGGGCGATGGCCTGCTTAGCGACCGCGGCGCGGAGGTCGTCGGCCGGGTCAGCGGTTGGGCGGCCGACCGAGATGGGCACGCCGTTGACCTTGGGGAGCGTCGACGGCGAGAGGGTGCCGTCGCCGGAGAGGAACGGAAGCGTTGACTTGACAATGTCGGACATCCATGGCGACGCAGTCATGCCGCGGTTGAGGCCGTAGATCTGGGCCTCGTTGTAGATCGAGTCGTACTTGGTCTCGGGAATGAGCAGGTTGCCGAGGACGCCCGTGAGCTCGGGTGGGGCGCCGGTGAGCGAGGTGACCCAGTTTGGAACAGACATCGATGGGAGCTGTACCTTCATCCGGTACGTCCGGGCGTGGGCGCTATCTTGGATGAGGCTAGAAAGGCGGCCATGGCCGAGTTGCGCGAGAGAAAGTCGTAGCGGAAGCCATCGAGCAGGACCATGAGCACCTTGGTGGTGTTCTGGGTCCGGCCCGGGCCAAAGTAAGCGTTGATGTCAGAGCGCGAATTGAGGGCGTCGATGTCGGCCTGCGGGAGGTACTCGCCCTGAGTGGAGAGGACCTTGCGGAACTCAAAGACAAAGTTGCCGATGGCGAGGGCGAGGACAAGGAGGGTGATGCCGAGAAAGTAAGCGCGGCCGCGGATGAGAGCACGCGCGTAGATACGGCGGACGTCGCGAAGCTCGAGCCACGAGTCGAGAGCGACGAGGTAGTCGACGACCTCGCCGTGGTGGAGCTTGGAGCAGGTGGAGGAGACGGCGGCCGACGAGGCGTCGTCGAGGGAGATGTCGGTCGGGACGTGGGTCCGGAACATGAGCAGGAGAAGGACGGTGATGAAGATGACCTGGAAAACCACAATGGGCACGACAAGCTGAAGCCGGCCGGGCGTCGGGTTGGCGAGGTTGATGATGGCGCCGGCGCCGCGGAGGGTGGTGAGGAGGGCGATGGGGAAGAGGCGATGGGTGGCGCGCGAGAGGGTGATGTTGACAAGCAGAGCGAGCGAGATGACACAGCCGACGGCAACCATGACCAGGCCCATGAACCGGGACCATACAATGTCGGTCGCTTGCTGTGACTCGGCATCGTTGAGCCCGTACGTGGCCGACCGCCGCGAGTCAGTCCGCACCAGGAGCGCAATGGCAAGGATAAGCTCGACAATGGCAAGAACAAAGAGCAGAGCCATTTCTGGTCGGAGGAAGAGCTTTGACCGCGAGAAGCTGAGCCGAACTGCAGAGAGCGACCTCAACATGGTTGGCGGAGTGGTACGGAGTTAGGGGGGTGGGTGGGTGGGGGTGGGGTGGGTGAGGTGTTGCGGAACGTGCGTGGTAGGCGGCCGCCTGGCAACGGGTGGCGGGCGGTGTGGAGGGCAATGATTATGGCAACGAGAAATAATTGAGGTTTTTTGGGAGCGTTTGGCGCCAACAGCAGGTGCGAGTGACGAGAGAGAGAGAGAGAGAGGCAGCGAGTGAGAGAGAGAGAGAGAGAGAGAGAGAGAGAGAGAGACTGGCTCGGTGCTGGAGCTGCTTCCGACGAGACACACTCGAGTTGGTGCAAGGGTGACTTGCGGCTAGGAGCCTCGGGAGCTTGTGCCTGGTTGTGTCCTGTGTCCTGTGTCGTGTACGGCTGGTGGGTGACAAACGGGCCGAGGACACGCTGACAATGCCGTTCGTCCCGCCGTCCCCAGGCTCATCGTTCTCGCGCATCTCGCGCTCGCCGCTGGCCTCGCGCCCGCCGGCGTACTTCCCGGATCCGGACACGCCTACGGTGGGCGAGCTGTGGCGGCGACCGGACGATGTGGCGGTGGTTGATGCTGGGCCACCGCGGTGCGAGCCGGATCGCAACACGCCGGCGCTGCTCGGCAACGCCGGAGTATGTCTCGGACTGGTGAAGGGCCATGCGGCCAGGGTCCGGGCCGTGGCGGTTGTGGGAACACAGGTGTGGTCCGGTTCGCTGGCGTCATCGGTCCTTGTCCACGAGGCTGCCACCGGCAAGCTTGTGGGCTCGCTCTCGTGCAGCGCTGGGAGCGAGCGGGCGCAGGCTGCGCGGCGGGCAGCCGTGCCCGCAGAGTCGCAGGGCGCGCCGCTCGACGAGCACGTCTCGGCACTGCTTGCAGTCGGCGACACGGTGTGGATTGGGTTCTCGTCCGGGCGACTCGGTGTGTGGAACGCCAAGTCTGGGCTGGAGATGGAGGAGCTCGCTGGTCCGTCGTCCGATGCGCACGCCGAGATCACGGCCCTGGCCCTTGTCGCCAACACGGTGTGGATCGCCAGCGCCGACGGCGGCATCGCCGTGTGGGACGCCCGCGGTAGAGTGTGCAACACTGTGCTGAGTGGACACACCAACGGAGTCCGCGCTCTTCTCTGCGTCACCGTTCCTGCACTGCAGGGCCTCCCGCAAGTTGCGGTCTGGTCGGCCTCGGACGACAACACCATCCGGATGTGGGATCCGCAGAGTGGCGAGACCCGCCACATTCTCGACGCGCACACAGGTGCCGTCCTTGCCCTTGCCGCCGACGACGCCGGTCGGGTCTGGTCCGGCGGCGCCGACAAGTCGATATTGGTCTGGAACGCCGCGTCCGGCAAGCTCGAAGCCGACATCACGCCATCAGCCGCAGGCTGGGTCACCGACCTAGTCTGGGCGACTCCGTTTATGTGGGCAGCCTCGACGGACCGGTCAGTCCGTATCTACTCGAGCACGCCAGTGTGCCTTCGGATCTGCCACGGCCACGGCGGGTGGGTCACCGCCCTCACCAGAGTTCGCAACACCGTGTGGTCGGCGTCGTCCGACACCACTCTTCGGATCTGGACCGCCGCTCCCGACGCTGAGCTCCCGCGCCACAGCGGCCAGTCGCCGCCTCGGGCGAGCCTTGCAAGTGCTGCGGGAGGGCCGCGCACTGGCTTTGACGTCTACGCCGCACTGGCGTCAACGCTGCCGCAGCTTGACGCTGACTACGCCGACACGGCCGCAGCTCGAGCGGCAGCAGCGGTGGAGCAAGCAGAGGTGGGGCAGAACGTAGAGCAGCGGCGCTCAGCTGCGCGGCGCTTGTCGCCGTCGCGGACTCGTGGGCCTGAGACCGATGATGCAACGCGAGATGGGGCCGGAACGGTTGCGTGGGAAGTTGACGTCAACGCGTTTCGGTCTAAGCGGGCACAGGCGCTGGCTCAGGCGCGCGAGCGTGAGCGTGAGCGTGCGCTTGAACGCAGGCGAGAGCATGTGCGAGAGCATGAGATGGAAGACGGAGAAGGACATGACTTTGAAGATGGGCTCGTTGGTGGGCGCAAGAGTGAGTTTGATCCGACTCGGACGCCGGGCTCGGCGCGGCGGTCAGTCACGTTTGCACAGTATCTCGAGAGTGGAGGAGCAGCGAGCGGGATGTCGTCGCTCGGCGGCTCGCGCTTGTCGCACATGTCGGATGACTCGCTTGCTGAGCTTGATGCGGTCTCGCCACTCAAGAAGATCCACGAGCTACACTCCAAATATGAGGACCAGCTCGCAGCCGAGGCTGCGGAATCACCGGTGGTGGGAGGCGCCGTTCCGCACGTCCCCATCCCGCCATTTGAGCTGACACAGGCCAATCCTGGCGCTGCGTTTGGTTACTCGCCGGCCCAGACGCTCAACATGCCAGATCTTCGCGTGTTGAGCTCGCCCGTCCGCAGCGACGCGTTCGAGGTGTCGGATGACGAAGTGGAGGATGAGCGCGAGCGTGACCGGGAGGGAGAGCGCGAGCGGGGGCGGGAGCGCGAGCCGAAGCGCGATCAAGAGCGTGGGAGCGAAGGGCACGATGCGTCCGACGACTCCGACGATGGCGACAACGGCCGAGAAGATGGGATAGAGGAGGGGCGAGGAGGCGAGGATTCCGCAACTCGACCGGTTGATCACGCCGTGGCGGCATTAGCGAGTGCAGACGCTGATCAAGGCGCCTTCTCGGGTGCCGGCTCACCGTACCCGGACACGCCGGGGCCTCGTGGCGTCGGGGGTTTTGAGCTCTCGTCGGATGGCGAAGACAGGCGAGAGGCTGGTGGCAGCACCTCGCCACAGCGACGTGGGCCGCGGCTGGCGCGCAGACTGGCACGGCGAGGGTCACGGACACCCAAAGGGACGCATGCATTGCCGCGGCAGCCTCAGCAGGACCAGGCCGATAGCCCTGGTCGGGACGAGGGCAGCGAGCGTGGCGGTCGGCGGCGGCAGTGGGCATCGCCGACCCAACACTATCAAGCACTGATGGAGGGCCGTGAGACAACGCTGTCGCCGTTGGCGGCGATGAACGCGACACTGGAGGAGGCTCGGGCGGCGCGGAGCGCGCGCGAGGCTGCCGCCACAGAAGCAGCCGATGCCGCCGCAATTGAGCGAGAGGAGCGGCGCAAGGAGCTCCAGGCGCGCGACGCGGCGCAGCGTGATCGTGATCTGGAGGCTGCACTGCTGGCATCGAGCAGACCACGGATAGCTCCGAGTGAGGATCGCGAGGAGGCCGACGGCCATCATCATCGGCGTGCAGTCGATCTCCAGCGCGAGGTGGACGCGGCGCGGGTGGCAGCGCGGCCGGCGCGGCGGGCTCTGGCACGAGCACGGGCAGACGGGCGGATGCTCGACGAAGTCGGGGTCGATGGCTACGTCGCAATGTCAGATGACGGGTCGTCAGGTGAGAGATCTCTCCCACCAGCAGCGCGTGAAGCGATTGCGGGCGTGGACGACGTTCACAGCTCTGTTCGAGCCGGCGCGACCTCTGCCCGCGTTCAAATCACCGGCCTCATCGAAGCGATCAAGCGGACGATGGCTGCCAATAAGAGCGTGCTCCAGGGCACGGAGCGAGCAATGGCGCGAGCCGAAGCAAGTGGCGAGGCCGCGCGGGCGTCGGTCCCACCGCAGGATGTGCTTGATCTCGCCAGCGAGGCGCGGCTGGAGCAGGCGGAGCTCAAGGCCGCGCTCCGCGCTGTCGCCGTCAAGTTTGGTGACGACATCCGTGCTGCGCGGACAGCCAAGCCTGCTTCGGGTAGCGGTGGCGACGGCAGACTCGAGAGTCCGCGTGACGCCGCGCCCGCCACTCCTGCGCCAGCATCGCAAGCCCAGCTCCCGCCGTCGCGGACCGTTCCGGACCAGTTTGTGGCGCCGTTCTTCTCGTCGCTCTACGGCTCGCGGCGGAGCGAGGAGAGGTGAGCTGAGTAAAGATGCAAGTGATTGACAGAGCAGCGGTGATGGCGATGGTAGTGACCGTGTTTGGCACTGGCAGTCGACGTTCACGACCACTTCTCGTTTGTCGCCACCCGTTTGCCATGGACATCGACGACGACACCCTCCAGGTACGGGTAGAGTGAGAAGCCGGGGGGCGTTATCACAGCAGCAGACAACCCATTACCATTACGCGTCATGCCGTGATGCGCTTGGTAGCTCTGACGAGGGGCAGTCGCTGTGGTAGGCAGCATGGGACCGAGCCGTTGCCTGGTTACGTGGGGCCAGTTTTTGGCAGTGGTGGTGCCAGCGGGCGGGAGGCGGGAAGCTTGGGCTGGGGGACGGGCGAGGGGGCAAGTGGGGAGTGGAGGTGGTTTGTGACAGAACCAAGAGTAAGGCAATGGGCTTACATGTTGTGGGGCGGTTATGAGCGTGTAGAAGCTGTATGTGTGGGTCGACACCATCCCGCTCTCGCGGCCGAAGAAGAACATCAACCGCGACTTCTCGGACGCGGTGCTGGCCGCGGAGACGATCAAGCACCTCTTCCCCAAGCTTGTGGAAATGCACAACTACTCGGCAGCGCACTCTGTGAACCAGAAGCTGTACAACTGGCAGACGCTCAACTCAAAGGTCCTCCGCAGGCTCGGGCTCAAGCTTGATGCCGCGGAGATGCAGTCGCTGGCACGGGCTGAGCCCGGGGCCATTGAGACCCTCCTTGTCCGGCTGATGCATAAGATGGAGCATCACAAGCAGCGCGCGATGGAGCGGTCGGGCGCGAGCAGTGCGAGCGGCGGTGGCGGTGGCCGCAGCGGGCGGCGGGCGTCGCGGGAGAGCCGCGACAGGCACGACTCGCGTGACGATGGGCGCGACTCGCGTCGGGCGCCGCGTGACGACTACAGGGATAGTCGATTCGAGGAGGCACATCCGCCGCCGGCACATGCTGGGCCCGGGCAGGGCACCAGCGGGCACGGCGCGCGGCCGCTCAACCTCGACTCGGCCACTGTCGACTCTGAGCTGTTGGTGGAGAAGGAGCGGACGATTATCCAGCTCCGCGAGATTGTCAAGGTCCTCGAGCGCAAGGTCATGAAGCTGGAGAAGCTTGTTGAGCTCAAGAACTCGAAGATCTCGTCGCTCCAGTCGGAGCTCGCCCGTCGTGGGTAGGCTTCGGTGATAGTAGGGAGAGGACTCGGTGGAGATGTGGGTAGGAGATGCACCAAGTAACAGTTGGTGTGGATGTTCGATAGTACTGCGAAAGGGCAATGTGTGTATATATATGTGTGTGTGTGTGTGTGTGTGTGTGTGTGTGTGTGTGTGTGTGTGTGTGTGTGTGTGTGTGTGTGTGTGTGAGCGAGAGAGTGCTCGTTTGGCCGTGGTGGGTGTGGGCTCACGAGAGAAGAGGCCACCACTTGACGCCAAGTCGCGGGCATGGCGACGGGTGGCAAAGAGGTGCACGAGGTGCTACTGACGGGGGTACCAGCAACGTCTGTGTCTCGGGTTTACACTGTGATGGGCGGGAGCGGGGGCGGAGCGGCGGGCGGGAGCGGGAGCGAGGCGGTTTCCGGGCTGGTGGTGGTGTTTCCGGGCGATGTGCAGAACAGAGCAGAGGAGCAGGCCAAGTCGCCTATCGGGCAGCAGCTGATGGAGTACTCGCTGGAGAAGACGGCGGAGAGGCTGGGTGCAAAGTGGCCAGACAAGGCGGTGTTTGTGGTCGCGCCGAAGAGAATGGTGGAGGACAAGGCAGTGTACGACAACATGCTGCTCGGTGGGCGGGCGCTGGTGTATCTCGATGCGCTGGTGGATGGGATGCGGCAGCACATTGGAGCAAGCTCGGCGCTGCCGGTGCACCTTGTTGGATTTTCATCGGGTGCAGCTGTTGTCAACCGGGTGCTCACCGAAGTCCTCGACTCGTTCCGCGAGCCAGTTCTCGCCGCATCGCCGGATGGATCGATCAAGCCGATTGTGCGGCTGATGTACGACAAGGCGGTGGCAGCCAACGTCAAGGTTCAGGAGATGTTCTTTGGCCGCCTCGTGTCGATGACCTGGCTCGATGCCGCCAACGGCCCGCCGCTCGGCGAGCAGCACACCTCGGACGAGGTGCTCGAAGCTTTTGCAGCGCGCGCACCTGACGGCTGGCGCCTCTCAGCACGCATCATCTCCAGCGAGTGGCAGGTCAACGACCCCCGGCGTCCATGGATCCGGCCATCCCTTGCCGCGCTCTTTGACCTCCTGCAGAAGCTTGACCACGTCGACGCATCTTGGGACGCGCCGCCGGAGCTCGTGCCCGACGACGATGACAACAGTGACGACGCAGCGACCGAGGGAGACGCAGTGGCTACAGCAGCTGCCGACGACGCCGAAATAGTGCGTACGCTCCAGGCGCACTTTGCCATGCTCGACGAGTTTGATCTGTAGCTGTGGTTAAAGGTGGTCGCTATTGAGATCCCTGTGAGCTGCTTACGCTAGCGGAGGCTGGTCAGCATGTCTCAGGAGGCGGCGTGTGTGGCAGGCATGTTGCGGCCTGGGCTTGCGCTTGCGGTGGATGTGGAGGCCGGGGTGGCGGTGGATGTGGAGGCCGGGGAGATGGAGGTGGCTGGTGTTTGACGCCGACAGCAAGGCTGTGATTGGAGCTGGCTGGTGAAGCGTGGACGAGGTGGTGGGCGTAGTGAAGGGGATTGCGCGGCAACGAGCGCCGCGACGGAGGAAGGCGCTGCCGATGGTGTCGGACAGCGGCGATGACGGGGAATCGTCGTGTGTGATTGGGGCCGTGAGCAATGCGGGGAGCAGCGGTTCGAGCTCGGAATCCAGCAGTGGGATGTCGTCCGGCGAGTGCCGCGAGTGGAAGCTCCTGGAGGAGATCCGGATGCCGAGCAGGGAGGAGGTGCTGCGGATGCATGTCGAGGAAGGCAAGTCGTGGGACTCGATCCTTGGCGTGTTGAGCGAGGTGAGAGAGCGGCGGCGGATGGTGGTCGAGTACTTTATCGGGGGAGGGCTTGTGAAGGTGGATGAGTCTGGAGAGTAAATGACGAGGGGCAAGAGTCATGGCGGGGATGGGGACGATGGCGGTGGCTGCGATCTTGATTACTTGTGATTGGGTTGTGTTGGGTGTGGTAGAGATGGTGTTGCTGATGCTGCTGGTCTTGCTGATGCGATTGCTGTCGGGTCGTCCAAGTCGCCGTGCCCGTCGTCGTCGGGATTGAGGCATGGGTAGGCCGATGGGAGTGGGTGCAGGGGTTCAGGGGAGGTGGGCATGAGGATGTGGTTGGGAGGGGAGTGAGAGGAGGAGTGGCTTGTTCTCGGCCAGTCGGACTTGGGCCTAGTCATGATCAGTGGCGCAGTTGGTGGGAGGGGCGTCGATGGAGACGAGGGCTTGGGATTGGAGGAGGGGCAGTTTTGAGTTGCGGGGCGAGATGGAGGAGGGTAGAAGGGAGGGTGAGTACGATCAGGCTAGCAAGTGGCCATGGGTGCGCCATCGTCAGTTGGTGTCGATGTCGGTGAGGAGGAGTGGGTGGGGTGGGCTGGCGACTGGCGGTGGAGGTGATGGTGATGGCGATGACGACGACGATGACATTCATGTGCATCAGGCCAACAGTATCTGTACACGCTTGTCCGCTTCTGCTCGTCCTTCTGATCCCGATCTTGCGCCCTCATCCTCAACGTCAGCCTCGAACTTGGGTTGTGCGCTCGCTCGTTTGGGCTGTCGCTCACTTGGCCCCGCCCGGCAGTGATCCGGCGCCGATGGTGATACGCAGTAGCTGGCTTGCTCGCGATGTATGGAAAATTCATCCCTCTCCCTTGTCACATCCCTCTCATCCTCTCTCTCCCTCCCCAGCAGCCGCAGCCTCGGCCTCAGCCACGGTCACCGCCTCAGCTCGTCACCCGCTATCGCAACCATGAACGCTGCCGCCTCAACCATCACTTCCATCGCCAGCCATCGCCATCCCCCATCCCCATCACTATCCTCAGCATTAGCATCAGCATTGTCACCAACCTGGTCATCGCCGCCTCGGGCTTGGGCTCCCTCTTCTCCCGCCACATCAGCAGCACGGCGCCCATGCCGGCGAGTGGCTGAGCAACGAGCGGCTGGCCGTCACTTGATCACTCGCTGCTCGCCTCGGCCTCGGCCACAGCAGCAGCGCTAGCTGTGGCAGCCACCACACTCATCCCACTCCAGCCATCTACACCCCCTCACCTCCATTCCCTGTGACTCCACCAGCCACTCCCCCTGTATAGCCAGCCGCATGTCGTGCTCGGCTTGATCTAGCTTGATCTGGCTTGGCTGTGAGTGGTTGAGCGGGCGGGCAAGCGAGCGGCGAGTTGCTGGCCAGTGAGCAGTCGACAGGAGACGACGACACGGGCATCAGGACACAAGATCGGGCGACAGACTACTGCAGTCTTGTCTACCACTGCACCCTCCTCTATCCCTTCTCCCTCGTTCTCCCTCCCTTTCCTTCGCTCTGACCAGCCCACTGGCCTCGCCTGACCCGTCAGTCCTCTCGCCAGCAGCTGGGTTGGTTGACAGGTGGGCTGGGGCAGGATGGGCAAGGCGGGGAGAAGAAGGGGGGGACGTGGTGGGGGAAGGGACTGATAACCATTGCCACTTGTCTCACTATCCACGGGTAGATCATACTATACTCGTGCTCTGCCTATCCTGATCGGGGTTGTGGTGAGCAGCAGGCGGCCAGAAGCGATGCTGATGACGAGATGGTGTCGGCTGATGTGCGTATCGGGGCAAGTGAAGTGGGTGGCTATAATTGCAAGGGTAGTGAACATGTGTGGCGTGGGTGCGGTGGTAGTGGGTGGAGATGGTGGGGAGTGGGGGTCGGAAATAGGTCCGGGGAGGGGGGTGAGCAGCATCGAAGAGACACCAGGCCAACAAGTTGGGCCTCAGGTGGCAGAACTCGAATTCCGGAATACTGCAGCTGTGGATTGGAGACTGTGCATGGGGGTAGTGTGTGCGTGTAGTAGAGTAGTAGTGAAATCAGATTGGGCATATCTTGTAATGAGTGTAGTGGGGGCATGTGCGGGATCGGGCGGTCGAGGACGTGCTCAACCACCTAGGCCAAACAAGTCGACGCGCAAGTGAGCCGAGGTCGATGGGTATGGGTGACGTCGATATTGGTACTGAAGCTAGTTTGGGCGAGTGATGGCCGGGAGTGTGGTCGCGGGTTGTGTAGCTGGTAGTGGGTGGGAGCTAGGTGGTGGTGAAGGTCGGCTGATCGGACGAGCGGGCGGCGGCTGCCGGCTGGTGCCCGGCAAGGCAGGGGCAGCAGAGGGGGCGGGGTCAGGGCTGGGTGGCTTGAGAATACTGTTGGTTGGTGGATGGGCAGTATGGCATGAGCTGATTGAGGAATGGCGGTGTCGGGGTCGGGGATGAGGATGGGGGTCAGATGGAGCGGGGAGAGGAGGAGGAGGAGGAGGAGGAGGAAGAGG
>NW_013657638.1:0-8839 GCF_000142905.1 Thecamonas trahens ATCC 50062
CGACCTCGTTGGTTGCTTGTTGGTGGCTGTCTTTGCCTCGTTTGATGCCCGTTCCTGCTCTTCTTCAATTTATTCAACGTTCAATTTAATTAACGTCTGCCGCCTTCCCTCTGCCGCCCAAGTACCCGGCTCCCTCATCGCCCACACTCAACACACAGCCATCAGCCGTATCATACTCACCTTCATCATTGCTCAAGCCCAATCGCCATACTCACCACCATTCCGCCCGCTACGCCACCCACGTGACGACGCCCCTCATCCCCCCTACCATACTCATTACCACCCGTCACCATAAACGACCAACCCCACCCCTACCCCACCACCATCACTATCATCCCAGTCACAACTCCCACCCGCATGCCATGGCCATGCCCACCACCATCCCATCGCGCACTCCGCTTCCTCTTCCTCCTCATCGTCGTCCTCTCCTCGCTCCAACTCACCCCCATCCTCTCTTCCGACCTCCACACCGCCATTCTCCAATCAGCTCATGCCATACTGCTTATCCACCAACCAACAGTATTCTCAAGCCACTCAGCCCTGATCCCGCCCCCTCTGCTGCCCCTGTCTCGCCGGGCACCAGCCGCCAGCTGTCGCCCGCTCGCCCGATCAGGCCCACCTTCATCACCACCTAGCTCCTTCCCATTACCAGCTACGCAACCCGCAACCACGCCCAAGGTCATCACTCACCTCACACTATCACTAGTACCAATATTACTGTCATTGATACCCATCTTCCTCGGCTCATTTCCGCGTAGGCTTGTTTTGCCTAGGTGGTTGAGCACGTCCTCGTCCGCCCGACCCCGCACATGCCCCCCACCAACCTCATTGCAAGATATGACCAATCTGATTTCACTACTACTCTACTACATACGCACACTACGTTCATGCGCAGTCTCCAATCCATAGCTGCAGTATTCCGGAATCCGAGTTCTGCCGGCTCAGGCCCAAGTTGTTGGCCCTGTGTCCCTTCGAAGGTGCTGACTCCCCCTTCTCGGGCCCATCTCCGACCCCCACTCCCCACCATTCCCATCCACAACCACCACACCCACGCCACACATACCCACACCCTCTACAAAGATAACCATCCACTTCACTTGCGCCGATACGCACATCAGCCGACGCCATCCCGTCAACAGCATCACTGCCGACCGCCTGCTTCTCGCCGCCGACCGCCGCCCGCCGCCGACCGACCACCGCCGGCACCACCGAGAGCAAGCTCGCCATCGACAGATCATTGAAAACAATGCATATGGATAGCCACAGCATTGGCAATGACTACCAGTCTGCCCTCCAACCCAATCCTTCCCTCCCTCCTCCGGCCTTGCCCATCACAGCCCCCGCCGGCCTGCTCATCGCCAGCCGCCCCTGCCGCCGTCCACCGAGCCAGACGACGAAGCCAGTGAGCTGGCCAGGACGAGGAAGAACAAGAGAGGGCAAGGGCAAGCGATATGCAATTCAGTGGTGGGCCAGAGTGCAGTGGTCTGCCTCGTCTTCCAATCCTAAGCCATCGTTTCCATTGACGTCCATCTCAATCCAATCCGTCCGCCCTCCTTGCCCTCGCCGCCCAAGTACCCGCCTCCCTCATCGCCCACACCCTACACACACCCATCTGCCTCATCATTCCCACCCACATCCATCCTCAAGCTGAATCGCCATACCCACCATCCCTTCGCCCGCCACACCATCCATGTCACGACCCCCTTCATCCCCCCTACCATACTCATTACGCCCGATCACCATCAACCACGACCACCACCCCCTACTCCGCCACTTTCACGTCCATCCCAGCCACAGCCACCATCCCGATGCCGTGGCCATCGCCACCACCACCTCATCGCGCACTCCGCTTCCTCTTCCTCAACCTCCTTCTGTCCTCGCTCCAGCTCGATGATGTTCTTGCTTACTGTTCCCGAGACGTGTGTGCCTCCTTCCTCGGTACAAAGTCGACATCGTCACAGTTTTCACGACCTTTTTCGGGCACACTCCGCCGCGACGAGTCGCTCTCGCTGCGACGACCACTCCACACCACCACCCATTCCACTTGTCTTGCCCCTGCTCCCCCTCCCCGCCCCGCCACCTCCCACAGGGGACGCATGTCGTCGTCTGACAACTCGGGCACCACCCTCAACCTTCTTCTCTCTCCGCTCAACTCTCCAGGCAAGCCAGGCAAGCGCAAGCGTGACGCTGCCGACCCGTCGCCTCCAACGCGCCCACCACCTACCCGCCGGCGCGGCGACGAGAACCGCCGCTCGAGGTCACACCGCATCCGCAAGCCGGGCTCGTCCAAGGGCAAGTCCAAGACTCACACCCCGCAGCGGCGTATTCCCGGGCCGGCCGGCCTGCTGGCTCTCCTCCCGCACCCGGATCCGAGTACTCCGAACAAGCCGTCGGACTCGTCGCTCTCACTCTCGCAGCTCTCGTCCGCCGCCAAGAAGAAGGACGACATCGACTTTGCTGCCCCAGGCTCGGCATGGAAGGCCATGCTCAACGCCTTTGGCCTCCCGTCTTTTCCACGTGCTGGCGACAAGCCGTCGCCACTCTTTCGCGAGTCCGTCGCCGGCGTCAAGGCCTCGACCGCCTCCAAGGTCTCCTCGCTCATTGTCTTTGTCTCTCAGTTCTCTGCGACTCCGGCCGGTGACTTTGCCGTCGAAGTCAAGGATCCCACCGGCTCGGTCGAGGGCACCCTCCACCGCCGCCTCCTCGATCACTTCCCCACCGTCGGCGAAGGCGCTGTCCTCGTCCTCATCGACGTCTCCGTCTTTCAGCCGCAGCGCCACGTCCGCTACCTCAACATCACTACCGAGAACGTGTGTCTTGTCTTTGGACGAGGCGCTCCTCCGCACCCGCCCAAGCTCATCAACGCCACCGTCGAGCGACTGCTCGCCATATCAACGCCACCGGCCGCGCCACGCTTTGCAAGCATGGCCACTCACGCGCCAAAGTCACCGGCCAATCTCTCCCGCAAGCTCTGGGCTGATGCCCGCATTGGCCCCGTCCCGCCGCCGGTCTCATCCACTGCCGCGCCGGCCACACGTGCACCCGTAGCGACTGGCGCTCGGGTTGCCGGTCTCCACGCCACGCCAAGGGGCCCAGCCCAACCCGGTCCTTCTCCGCCACCTGCGCCACCTTGCCCGCCGCAGCCCGCCGTCTCCAGCGCTGCCCTTGCCGCCCAAGCCGCTCTTGCTGACATCTCACTGGACATGCTCGCCGACGACCCGCTCGAGCCATCGCCGCTGGACACCTCGCCCGCTCCTACTCCTGCTGATACTCAGCCTCCTGTGCCGCCACTCCCGCCGCTGGAGGACGATCCTGCACTCGACGCCGCCCTCGCCGCCATCGACCTTCCCACCACCGCCGCTGCAGCTGCTCCGGAGCCGAGAGCACCGAGCGGTCCATCGCTCTCGCGCAAGCAGGACGTTGATGTTTTGCTTGACGGCCTCGGCGATCTCGACTGGTAAGCTTGTTACATGCTGTAAATGTTTATGCACGACGAAGCTCGCGCAGCACCTGCTTCATGTCGTTGACAACCTCGATCTTCTCCGCAAACACGGCACGGAGCTGCTCGGTCAGCTCGAGCGCCTCGCCCTGGTTGCCAGCTACCACGTCGAGCTCGTTGCACATCCGCTCGCGCGCAAGCTTGCGGTCGCTGTCGCCAATGTTGACAATGCCTGTCGGGACCGGGTGCGCTGCGACAAACTCGGCCGCAATCCGTGCCTGCTGCTCCGACGCCTTGGTGGCTGAAGCCTCGGTCGCTGCCTGGAGCAGCATCCGTAGCTTAGCCACAAGCGTCTTGAGAATCTCATCCTTGACCTGCGGCGTTCCTGCGTTAACCAGGTATGACACTCCCTTGTCGAGCGCCACCAGCGAAAAGGTGTTGACCACCATGCCGTCGACTACGTTGGTCGCAGCGACAATCTCGTACGGAAGCTTGATGTGACACATGACCTTGACCTTCCCCTTTTTCGCCTCCTTCGCAATCAACCTCGCCCTCGTCTCGCCCTGCCTCAGTCACTCCATCATCCTCGGCTCCGATCGTGTCACGGACCGCGCGCCCAATGATGATCGCGTCGTCTGTGAGGACCAGAACAGCAGGCACCGACTTTTGGCTCTGCATGCCGGCCCGGACTCGCCACCCACCCATCACAGTCACTCCGTTGCCGAGTGCAGCCTCGAGTTCGGCCGTGGTCGTCTCGGCTGTTGGCCACTCGACGAGCGTATCTGCGGCGAAGACCGAGAGCTGACCCGGCGGCGCCGCCGTCCTCCGTGCCGCAGACTCGAGGATCTCGCACCATGCCTGCGCGTCGTCGGCATCGTCGGCCTGGAGGACCCAGTCGCGAAGTGGCGTGCGCGTGACAATCACGTGCTCCCGCCCGTACCCATCCGAGCGCTCGCTCACCGACTTGGAGAGCTGCATCACGCCCTTTGCCCGCGAGATCTTGCTCGAGTCGTTGACTCGCCCAAAGTAAAACAGCGAAGTACCCTTGAGGACCCACCACCGCCGCTGCCACCGATTGTGGCGCATCTTGACCAGCCAGCCCTGCTTCACCGTCGGAATCGCGTCGTACTCGGCCTGGCTGCTCATCGTAGTCAGCTCAACACCACCGAGTTCTGGCTCACCATCGTCGAGATCGTCGAGCTGGATTCCAAGCCGCGAGAGCACGGCGGCAAACGCCGTTTGGTCAAACCACTTGCGCTCAACATACTTGGCCGCAATAAACTGCCTCACCACCGCGTCATCGTCAGTCGGCGTCGGATACTCAACCCATGCCTCCATGTTGGCCTCGTAGATCGCCGATGCGTGCCGCGACGTTAGCCCGCACACAAAGTCGATCTGCTTGTCACTCGCCTTCGGCGCCTTGGCCGGTGTCACCCGCAGCCCGATCGTGCGGTAGATGAAGGCACACCGGAAGCATGTCCACTGCCCGGTCTGCGGTGAGACCCATGCCGCAGGCTTGCCGCCGCACTCGGAGCACTGTGATGGCACCTTTTCCGCCAGACGCCGCCGGTGCTCGACGACCTTGGGGTCAACCACAAACGTGGTGTCCACTCCGGCTTTGTCTACTCCTGCCGCCACCGCCGAGTACAGCTCAACCAAGTCGGCAATCGGCGCGTAGCTCACCTCTGCGCCCGCCGCCGCTTTGGCCAGCGAGTCGAACAGGAGGTGGTATTTGAGGACTCGCTGGACCGGTGCGAGCGCAAACGCTGAGAGCGGCAGTGACCGCGATTGCGGCAGCGCAAGCGTGTCCGCGAGAAAAGCCGCAAACTGTGGGTCGCTCGCTTTGGCCTCATCAAGCACCTGGTTGAACTCGTTCTGCTTCTCACAGTACTCCTTGTAGCCCACAAACCGACCTGCAGCCGCCACAAAGACGTCGACCACATTCTCCAGCGTGCTGTCGCCCGAATCAAGCGCTGCCACAATCTCGCTGTGAACTGCATACAGCTCGCCAATGTTGCCAAACAGCCGCGCCACGAGCTCGGCCTCAAACTTGGACTCGGCCGAGGCGAGGACGTCGACCAGCAGTTGCAGATCCGCTAGGTATGCTTTCTCTGTGTGCACAATCTCAGAGAGCACGTGGTCGAGCCGCGAGTGCTTGGTCTTGACCTTGGCCTTGCTCTTTCCGCCGCTCCCGTTATCACTCTCGCCTGTCCCGCTGTAGTACGAGTAAGAGTACGAGTACGAGCCCGAGCTGCTCCCCGAGCCCGAGCCTGAGCTGCTCCTCGAGCCCGGGCCCGAGCCCGAACCCGAGCCCGAGACCGAGCCTGCCGCCGCGCCACCGTCCGCGCCGCTTGTACCGGCATGGTCGCCGCATGTCAGCGTCAGCGCTTGCAACCACTTGGCGTGCAGGTCGGCGGTGGGCGCGTGGAGGCAGAGCGAGCTTGACGCCTTCGGCCCCGTCAGCGGCAGCGCAAACGGCAGCGGCTTGGCACACATGCACTCCAGCTCGCCGGCGAGCTTGTGCTCGCCAAGGTCAAACGAGGCTTTGGTCTTGGACATGCGAGCGTTTGCAAAGTGCGTCAAACTCGCTCCTCGCAGCACAACATAGCCATGCTTGCTCTTCTTCAGCTTCTTGCCACTCCGGTAGGTCATCTCAGACCGGCAGAACGCCAACTCTCGCGACATACCTGCCGCTGTTGCTCCACGCGAGAGGTGTCCGCCCCTGCCGCCACCGCGACAGTCTCCCCCCCCCCGCCGCTTGCGGCCAACTGTCCGCAACGCGTGCGCTCTCTTCACACCAGTCCACAGCGCCGAACGCCACAACCACCCTTTCCAATCCCAGCCCCACCTCCTCGCCACCTTCCCTCCGCGCCACCACCGTCCCAAACATACCCGCACCCCGCCGACTTCCTACCTCCCACGCTGCCCCTACATCACCTTGCTGCGCACTACCATCATTGAACCCCTCTCCTCACCTCTTTTTCATTCGCACATGATGCTCGCCGCCACAACACCATGCCAAACGAGTCCGACGCCAGGCCAGCCGCCGACGACTGCCATTGGCCTCCCCGCCACGACCGCTCGCTGCCCCGCACCTCTCGTCGTCGAGTACGTTCCATTCTCGCATGCGCTCAATGCTCTGCCTCCCCTCCCACACACTAGCCATACACTCTTGTCCCCACACCCTTTCCACACCCACCTCTCGGCATTGCTCGTCTATGCCCTTGGCTGTGGCTCTGACTGGCGAGCCGGTGAGCAAGTCCAAAAAAACGACGTCGGATGGAACGCGCTACCGAATGGTTCTTGCGACCTATGGGCACGTGAACAGGTGCCTGCAATGGCCCGCAGCCACTCTCTACTCTAGGACATACCTGCGGCAGTGGCACTCGCCTGTGAGCCCCTCTTCTGCCGGTGCTGACCATCATCTTTGTTACTGTGGCTAGTCCTCAAGGCCAACCCCGTCCCAGCAACGCCGACCCGTCAGCCCCTCTTGCCGCCACTGCCACCCTCCCACCACACCGCTAGCCGCGACAGGCACTCACACAAACATGGATGACGTGGGCAATGTGCTGCACATAACGGAACATAGGTAACTGCTTGCTTGATGTCGGATTTTGAGTCGGAGGAGGAGCTGGAGCCGACATGGATCAGGTGGTTCTGCTCGCTCCGCGGCAACGAGTTCTTCTGCGAGGTGGATGAGGACTTTATCCAGGTACGGACCCATGAGAAAACCCCCCATCCTCTGCACCCTGCACAGGCTGCTGCATGCCCGCAACTTACTGTTCTCCCCACTCCAACATACTCACACTTTCTTTGCGCCACAGGACGACTTTAACCTGACCGGGCTCTCGTCAATGGTCCCCTACTACGAGTACGCGATGGACATGATTCTCGACTGTGACACACCGAACCAGATGTTTACCGAGGAGCAGCAGGAGATGATCGAGACTGCGGCGGAGATGCTGTACGGGCTAATCCATGCGCGGTACATCCTGACCAACCGTGGCCTGTCGGCGATGGCTGACAAGTACAACCACCACCAGTTTGGCAAGTGCCCGCGGGTGTTCTGCAACGGACAGGCGGTGCTTCCGGTCGGCGAGTCGGACATGCCGCGGACGAACACGGTCAAGGTCTTCTGCCCGCGGTGCGAGAACCTGTACATTCCGCGCTCGCAGCGCCAGGCCAACATCGATGGCGCCTACTTTGGCACCACCTTTGCCCACCTCATCTTCCACATCTACCCCGAGATGATGCCCTCGCCGGCCACCCAGGAGTATGTTCCGCGCATCTACGGCTTCAAGATCCATCCCTCGGCCAAGGAGCGCATCCTTGCCGTCAAGAAGATGAAGAAGGCCAAGCGCAACAAGCGCAAGGAGCAGGCTGCTGCCGCCGCCAAGTAAACTCCCCACACGCACATGACTGACGCACTCGCTCTTCTTCTCGCTGCTTGCATTTCCTTCATTTTCTACAGCTCGTAAAAGTGCGCGTTCGGATCAAGCCGACGCTTGCGCGGGTCCGGGTGCGCGCCCGAGACGTCGACCAGCGTCTTGCCGCGGGCCCGCGCCACATCTTCGGCCGACCGATGCCGCGCAAGCGCGTTCCAGATCGCCTTGAGCACGTTGAGCATGTTGCGCGAGCCGTGGGTCTTGATCGAGACCTCCTTGAAGCCAAACGCCTCGAGGACTGGGAGATACGGCCGCCCCGCCCGGTACGGGCCGTCCTTGCGCTGCGGCCGGATGAGCACCTTCGATGCACCGTACTTGTAGAACAGCTCGTGGTTCACCGTCCGCCCATTGTACATGTCGACGTAAATGACGTTCTTGTGTGCGTCTGAGAACGCCCGCTTCACCGCCGCCCGCACGTCCGTGCCCTTGCCAAACCCAAAGCCTGCCGAGCCGCGCATGTTGCCCAGCACCACCAGGGCGTTGAATGACTGCCGACGTCCACCCTTGGTCACGTTCACCACACGATTGACCCGCATGATGTGCTGGTACGGGTACGGCGTAAACTCGCGCGAGTTGGGGTTGTCAAACCCGGCGTACCGCATCTTCGGCTCCTCCCGCAGCGGCTCGCGCGGCACTCCGCGGAGCACCCCATTCGGCCCCGGCCGCTTTGCCCCGCTGCTTGCAACGTTGCGCCCAGCCCGCCCGCGCCCGCCGCGCTTGCCCTCGCCGCCCGGGCCAGAACCGGCCCCGGCCCCGGCCCCGGTCGCCATCTTGCGCGTCAGCGCCACCGCCGCAGCCCACCGCCCGCAAACCGCCCCGCTGCCTGCACGGACCACAGCGAGCCCGTCCACAGCCCCCGTCGTTGCAATAGCATGCCCAGCTGCCCGCACTGCCTGGCTCACAGCCAACCGGAGCATTGTGGTCAAGTGTACCCGCCTCCCCCCCCCCCCCCCAG
>NW_013657638.1:9279-18159 GCF_000142905.1 Thecamonas trahens ATCC 50062
GCTGCCTCCCTTCCGTCCCCTCAGACCCGGAGAGACCAGCCGGCGAGTCAGCGAGCAAACGAGCCCAGCCCCCAGCTGTCGCCTCACCACCACCCCGGTCACTGCCTTGGCCACTACACCAAGATCAGCCACCATCCCCGCCCCACTCTCCTAGTCGCAACTCCATCCATCTCCCCAGCCACCTTCCCATCGCCATCCCATCGCCTTTGCGCGCCTCGACTCCTCACAGCAATCGGCCGTCTCGCATCACCCACACGCCTCACACACTCTGTCCGCGCTCGGTCCAGCCCACAACGCCAACGCCATAGACCTTTTTCCAGCCACATGCCTCACCGATCTCACCCCTCTCCTTTCCCTCGATCCTATCCGCTCCCGTCACCATCACACCAAATCCGTCACACTCCCGCACCCGAGTCCCATCCATCTCAATCCCTCCGCTCGACCCGGCCCCACCCCCGCTACCTCTACCCAACCGCAATACCGACACTACACCCCACTCTGCCACACTCCGCCACTACCCCCACCCCCTCATACCTCTACTTCCACTCGGCTTTGCCCAGCCGCTCTATTCATTCCCCGTACCCGCACCTCTCCCTTCCCACACACACCCCAGACTCAGCCCCATCCATGTCCTCATCCTCCTCGTCCTCGTCGGACACCAGCTCGACGTCGTCGAGCGGGCAGGCATCGTCCGGTGAGTCGTTTGAGACACAGGCCCGCACTATGGGCGCTACCAACGACGAGCTTGAGCTCATTGACAAGCTTGTTGGCTCGGACGACGACAGTGACAATCCCGAGAACGACGCTATCGCCTTTGGCGATGCCGGCCACGACAAGACCCTTGTCAGCGGCGTCAAGGCCCTGCTGAAGCGCAAGCGTGCCGCCGTCGACGACGCGCGCTCGGCCAAGAAGGCTCGCTCGCTGAACAAGAAGAAAAGCTCATCATCATCCGCCTCGTCGTCATCGTCGTCGCCGTCGTCGTCGGCCACGTCCTCGGCGACCTCGGTCTCGTCGCTCTCGTCCGGCGCCTCGTCGGCCTCGTCCGACTCGTCCTCATACTCGTCGTCATCTGGCCCGAGTTTGACACCATTGCTCCGCCGCCGCCGCCGACACAGGGCCCGCCGCGCTGGTACCATCTCCTCCCTTCGCTTGTCTCGCGCCGGCCCGAGGCCGCGCCGCACACCGTCCGCGCCGCCCGCCGCAAGGCCCAAGAGCTTGCTGACGCCGACAAGGCCCGCTTTGACGCCATGACCACCGGCCGCAAGGCCCAGCGTGAGACCCGCTCCGACAACATGTGGCTGAAGACCGTCCTCCGCACCGGTACCCTCACCGATCGACTTGCCGCCATGTCCATCATGCTCCAGCAGTCGCCCATGTACCGGCTTGAAGTCCTTGACCAGCTCGTCCACATGGCGAGCCGAAAGTCCGGCCGCGAGGCCGAGCTCGCGCTGCAGACCCTCAAGGACCTTTTTGTCGACTTTCTCCTCCCCTCGCACCGCCCGCTCGTCGCTTTTGCCGACCAGCCGCACGACCACCCAGACGTTGGCCCGCAGTACCTCGTCATGTGGCTGTTTGAGGACAAGCTTCAGGTCCGCTTTGCCCGCTTCCTCGCCGCCCTCGAAGTCGCTCTCCTCTCCAACATCGAGCACCTCAAGTCCAAGGCTCTCTCGTTTGCCTTTGCCCTCCTCGAGTCGCGCCCGGAGCAGGAGCATGTCATCCTCCGCCTCATCGCCGAGCGCGTCGCCGACCCGATGCGCAAGATCGCCGCAAAGGTCCCCTACCTCTTGCACAAGCTGCTCATCCAGCACCCGAGCATGGACCTGGTCATTGCCAAGGCTCTGCAGGCCGTCATCTTTAAGCCGCACTCGTCGCAGCGCTCGCAGTATTACGCCATGATCTTCCTCAACCAGCTCGTCCTCTCCGAAGACGCGCCCGACCTTCCGGACCTCCTCCTCCGCACCTACTTTTCCATCTTCAAGCTTGCCGTCAAGGCCGGAGACGTCAAGTCGAAGCTCCTCGGTGCCATCCTCACCGGCGTCAACCGCGCCTACCCATACACCTCTCTCGAAGCCACCTTTTTCGAGAAGCACGTCGACACCCTTTTCAAGATCGTCCACCTCACCGCCTTCAAGACCTCCGTCCAGGCCCTCTCCGTCATCCTTCGCCTCATCGACCGCATCCCGGACCTCGCCGACCGCTTCTTCCGCGCTCTCTACGCAAAGCTCCGCGACCGCGACCTGCTGACCACCGCCAAGCCGGGCCTCTTCCTCAACGTTCTCTACAAGGGCCTCAAGGCCGACACCGACGTCAACCGCTCCATCGCCCTCATCCGCCGCACTCTCCAGGTTGCCGTTGGCGGCAAGCCCGAGTTCACCTGCGCTACACTCCTCCTCATCTCCGAGGTCCTCAAGGCCAGGCCCATTCTCTCGCGCACCATCGTTCTCCCGATCGATGCCCCGCTTCCAGCGCCCGACGACGATGGCTCTCCCGCCCAAAACGAGGGTAGCAGCGACACCGGATCGGCCTCGGCCGACAACAACAACTCTCCCGCTCAGAACGAGCGCAGCAGTGACACCGGATCGGCCTCAGCCTCTGCATCTAGCTCGGCCTCGGCTTCCGACTCGGCCTCAGACTACGCCTCGGACTCGGAGGCGAGCTCGGCTGCCGGCGCCACCGAGTCCGCCCTCGACGCCATGATGAGTAGCGAGAAGAAGGCGCGCAGTGCTGCAATTTCGAAGCCCAGCGCCAACGACGACGACCCGCTTTCCTACGCCGAGCCGCTGTACACCGTCAACGCGCGCGAGCCCAAGTTTGCCGGCGCCGAGAAGACTGGTATGTTCGAGCTCAACGCCCTCACAAAGCACTTCCACCCCTCGGTCCGCAAGTTTGCCTCAACGCTCCTCGGCGGCTACCCGATTGTCTACAACTCGGACCCGCTGGCCGACTTTACTCTCGCCGCCTTCCTCGACCGATACGTCTACCGCAACCCGAAAAAGTCCGGCGGCGCAAGCGGGCTCTCGCTCATGCAGCGCGTCCCGCAGCTCTCGGCCGCCAGGTCCATCGTCCCCAGCTCGGCCGAGTTTGCCGAGCTGTCCGAGGACGCCGTCCCCGAGTCGGATCTCTTCCTCCACAAGTTCTTTGTCGCCAGGCGTGCCAAGAACAAGCTCCGTGCCAACAACGACGCTGCCGATCCCGAGGACCTCTCCATGGGCGCCCTGCTTGGCTCGGTCCTCAAGGACAGCATCAACGAGGAAGGCGCCGCTACTGGCTTCTCGTACGACGACATCAACGCCAATGACTTTGACGACGACATCCAGCTTGACTCGACTGGCCACGCCGCCGCCGGCACAGTCACCGAAGCCGACCTCGAGGCCATGATGGAGGAGTATTCGGACGACGTCGACTTTGACGAGGACTCGGACGATGACGATGACGGCGAAAATGCCGCTCAGGGTGGAGGTGCCGCTGTCTCGTCCGTCTTTGCCGCCGCCAACGACTTCCAGGACATGATCGAGGCCGATGTCCAGGCCCAGGCCTCCAAGGAGGCGCAGTGGGCCGACACACGCACCTCTGGCCGCGGCCGCGGTGGCCGTCGCGGTGGCCGTCGCGGCGGCGGAAGGGGCCGTGGTCGCGGTGGTGGCCGTGGCCGTGGCCGTGGCCGTGGCCGTGGCCGTGGCCGTGGTGGTCGTCGCGGTGGCCGTGGCCGCGGTGGCCGTGGTCGCCGATAAACGCTCTGCCTACATCTCACTCGAGAGCATCGCCACAATCTCGTCGTGATTGCACGCAGCGGCGAGTTCTACGAGCGTGCCGCCTCTCGCAGTCTTGGCGTCCACCCGCCCGTCTGCTAACAGTGAACGCACAACGCCCGCATGCCCGTTGAGCACAGCCTTGACCAGGCAGTACGAGTCGTCGTCACCTGGATTCGATCGCCCGTCCGCAAGCAGCAGCTCCACCACGTCCGCGTGTCCGCCCGACGCCGCCATCCCGAGCGCATAGCTGTAGCGTGCCCCTGGATCAACCTCGGCTCGCCCAAGCATCCACGCCACCACATGACTCTGCCCCGCCTCGGTCGCCAGCCGGAACGCTTCGCAATCAGAATGCCCCAGGTCAGCCCATCCGCCATCCACCAGCAGCTCGACCACAGCGAGGTGGCCCGAGCGCGCGGCAGCGGTCAACCCCGTGTTGTGTCGTGTCGCGTCGGCAACGCCGCGCCCATCCTCGACCACTCGCTGCACAACCCTGACATGCCCTCCCATGCACGCGTAGACAAAGTACCGCTCGCGTCCGCGGACCCGATAAGCAATCGGCGGCTGGACGCCCTCGCTCAGCAAGTCGCTCACCGCGTCCGCGTGTCCATGCCAGCTTGCCATCTCCAGCAGCGACAGCGCTCGTGCGCCTTTGCCCTTTGACACGTACAGCCGCGGCAGCGGCGTAACGTCAAAGCCAAACGCGTCGTCACTATCACCGTGTCGTGCGCAGGCAGCAGCAAAGACCCGCGGCCACATCCGGCCAATCCGCCCTCCATCCACCGCAGCCGGAAGCCGCAGCAGCGCAGGTAGCACCTTATCCACTTCCTTGGCAAGCTCGACATCGTCCATTCTTGCGAGCCGCATCTCAGCAGCATCAATCCATCCAGCCGCCAGACTCTGTGCCATAGGCAGCAGCGCACGGTGCAGCACGAGCGCATGCCCGTTCGACCCGAGCTTGGCCCGCAACGCCCGACACGTTGCCTTGAGCGCCGCCACGTCGCGAGCATAGAGCCCGAACAAGTACGCCATCCGCTGGAGAAGCTCGGTGGGAAGCTCGTCGAGCTTTGCTCCTTCCATAGCGACAGCTGCTGTCGCGTCTGCTACGACTCGCTAACACCTGCGGCCGGCTGAGCGAAGCGAAGCGGCTGACACCTTACTTTGCTATGACCTCCGATGGCGTCAACACAGTCTGCTCCGACGGAGCGGGATGGGCTGGCAAACATGGTCAAGCCATCGAGCCAGCGGAGCGACCGCTCGGCCGGCAACCGAGAGTGTTGCTTTGCTTCCATCGTTCTTTATCCAACTATCGCAACTGCAGCAACCTTTGATCCATAGCATAGCCATGGCTTCTTACAACCCTCCTCCGCTCGCACCTGCAACGCCGGCTTCGACTTCCGCTCCGGGCACGTACTGCGCGTAGAACTTGGCGTAGAGAGTGCCAAACTTGGCCCTTGACGCCTCGATGGCGGCCTTGCGCGCTTCGATGGTGAGTGGCGCCTTGTTGTACACATTGTCGAGCCAGTAGTGGCAAAAGGCCACCGCACGGGCGGCCCAGGCCTCGTGGTCGGTCTCGTACGACGGGATCTGGTCCATTCGCGCCATCCGCCGCCGAATCCGGTTTTCAACATCCGTGAGTGTGGCGCGCGAGATGGTGACGGCCTCGCGAACAGCGCCGCTCGGCGCCCGCGGCTGCAGCGCCTTGAGCGCGCGGAACACCGAGTTGCCGAGCCGCTTGAACTGTTCCCGCGTCGCACGCGCAAGTGTGTAAAAGTCCGACTTGACCTTGAGCAGGCCAATAACCTCGCCATCGAGCATAAAGTAGACAACCACGCCCTCGGTCGTCGTGTCGGCACGGACCTCGGCCACAATATCGTCGAGCTCGGCTACCGCCCGCTTCTCGACCTTGACCGCCGGGAACTGATACTTGTCAAAGAGCGCAAAGGTGGTGACCGGGTCGATGGCGGCCGAGCCGACGCCGCGGATGGCAAAGCCGTCCAGAAAATCAGCCTCGATCGGGAACAGGTGCTCGTGCGTCGCGTTGTTAAACTCAAACAGCACCACATAGTGGTTGTCGTGGAGGACACGCCCGAGCTCCTCGAGCGCGTCGAGCTCGTCGCGAACAACTCCCGTCACGTACTCGTGGAACGCGTTGAGGATCTTCCACGACGGAATGGTCGGGTCCGTGTTGTTGTACACGGTCCGCGGATCGGTAGCCACCGGACACGCCAGACACACGTTCTTGGACCCGGCGAGCACCCACCACTCGCCGCCAATCTCCCGCAATGTGGCCTTGGCGTTCTCGCCGTTGCTCTTGGTAGTCACAAACAGCGTATCGGCCTCGAGATGCGAGCGGCCGCCGGCAAAGAACAGCCGCTTGCGCTCCGGCGCTTCCGAGACGTCGTCCTCATCAGTGGCAGTGAGGCCGGTGAACTTGTCCAGCCCGCGGATGACCATGACCGCCTCCTCCTCGATCACTTGCGGGTCAAGACCCGCCAGCGAGACGTCGTCCGGCAGCCGGGTCGCTGGCGTGTCAAACGCGTCGTACACGGGCGAAGCCCGCAGCGCCTCGCCGCCAATGACAAAGCGGAAAAGGTAAAGCCCCGTGACTGATACCGTCGCAGATACGCTGACAGCATCGCGGTGTACTCGTCAAACTCGCACGAGTACACCATGTCATCGTTAGGGAACTTGTAGCTCTTGGGCAGGCTCGCCCCGGCCTTCTTGGCTCGCTTCTTGAGCATGCTCAGCGCCGCATTCGGCTTCACCGACGTGTTCACCCACTCGGCGATGTAGTACCGCCCGTCTACGGCGTCCGAGGCAAAGGCCCGTCCGTTGATGTTCGCCTTGACCCATGGGTGGCACATGAGCAGGTGGAAGACTAGCGAGTCACGGACCGCGACCTCGGCGCTCGTTGTCGGCTTGCCCATGCCCTGGATCACTTCGTCAAGCGCCGCCAGCGTCCTTGGCGAGCCAGCCTCATCATTGCTCGGCATGCCGACGTCAATTCCGGCAAGATACTCGCGTGCTGCCTCCATACTCACTCTCGGGACTGAGCGACGGGTGTGCCGTTGGTGACGGTGAGTGGGAGAAAGAAAGAAAACGACGCCTTTTAGCACTCTGCCAATCGAAGCACTCGATTGATTCCGCGCACCCGAGTTTGGCGACGTCAGCGATTGCGCTCGCTATCGCCTAGTCTGGCCTTGTGTGTCTCTAATCTTAGTCGTGCACCGCATGCTCCGAACGGGCAGTCGGCGGCATGGGAATTGGTGGGAACTTGCGCCGGATCTCGGGCGTGAGCGCGGCAAGGTCGAGCTTGAGCTTCGAGGCGAGGAACGCACCGATGTCCGAGTTCTGGTGGACGCCGTACATGGCCTCGGTGCCTGGCCCATAGAGATAGAGGTTGACGTCCTCGCCGGTGTGTCCGTGAGTTGTCCATCCCACGTTGGCGTGGTACGAGATAAACTCAGAGAGCGCGTAGGTGAGCGGCGTTGTGCCGTTGATCCGGGCGGCCTCGAGTGTGGCGAGCTCGGCGGGCGTCGGCTCGATGCCGTAGTTGACAACAACCGTGTCGACGAGCGACATCGACGCGTTGGCCTGCAACTCGTGGGCGAGGTACTCTGCTGAGTGATTCGCTCGCGCGAGCACTTTTGGGTACCACACGTACGGATACGTGTCGCGGCCGAGGACCGGCTTGGTCCGCGCCAGCGTCAACCCGCCGGTCTCGTGGTCCGAGGTCGAGACCACGACCGTGTTGCCGTGCCCGCGCGCATACTCGACCGCCTGGCTGAACGCCTGCTGAAACTGCAGCGTCTCGTACACATGCGCCGCGGCGTCGTTGTTGTGGCCGGCGTGGTCGATGCGCGAGCCCTCGATCATGAGGAACATGCCGTGGGTCGCCGCCTTGGGCAGCGCCGACAGTAGCTCGAGCGCCTTGGCCACCATCTCGTCGAGCGACGGTTGGTCCGCCGGCACGCGGTCGAGCTCAAACGCCATATGCGACTGCGCAAAGAGGCCTATGAGCGGGAGCGAAGCCGTCGTTGCGCTGCGGAGGCCGGCAACGTCGGTGATGACCGAGAATCCCGCGTCGCGGGCCTCGGACATGACGTCCTTCTCGTCGGCCCGGCACGAGCCGGCCACAGACTGCGGCTGGAACTCACACCGTCCACCACCAAACAGCAGGTCAATCTTCTGCGTGATCTGCTGCTCCGCAATGGTCGGCTCCATCTCGCGGTCGGGCACGTGGGCCGTGAACGCCGCCGGCGTTGCGTGCGTCACCCGAGATGTGACCACCACACCGGTCGCCATCCCAGCCGCAGCCGCAGCCTCCAGCACCGTCGCGCATGCTTCGGGCGGCTGCGAGTCGGTCACCCCGATCGCCCCGTTGTAAGTCTTAAGCGCGCACGAGAAGCACGTCGCCCCGGCCGCAGAGTCCGTCACCAGATTCGACGTCGAGTATGTGATCGATGCCCCGCGGAGCTGATAATCCAGTGGTTGCAGCTGTGCCTTGTTGGCGAACACCCGCGCCATCGTCTCGCCCGAGGGACCGAACCCGTCAGAGATCATCATGATCACGTTCGTCGGCCGGAACGTCTCGGGCGTCTTGTCCGTCTTGAACGCACCGGCACCCGCCGCCACCCCACCGACACCACCGACGCTCCGATGAGCGCCACCAGAGCCCACAGACACTATCACACCCACATACATACACATGCACGTGGATAACGTCATGTTGTTAGTGCTTGGCGCCGTCCCCCCTCACCCCCTCGCCCCCTCATTCCCCCTCCCATCCCCCATCGGCCACCCTACCCTACCTTTGCACGGAGACTCAGGTCGGTCCACCGGGTGAGGAGGCCACGACCGCCACGGGGCGAGCTAGTCTCTCCGTCCACCAGCAGAGTATCTTCCGCAGCAAGCATTGCTGGCAACCGATCAACCGACGAGTGCGTTGGGTGACCAAGACTTGGCGCTTCAATCCCGTGACCTGCGGCGGTGGGGAAGGGCGGCACCGCACAGTGCCTGTGAAAGGATGGGCTCCTGATCCGGATTCGGCTCCCACGTGACATAGGCCCAAGCCATGCGGCGCGGGGTGTGGTACGATGAGATGGATGGACATGAGAACAGGTTGGAATGG
>NW_013657638.1:18259-31094 GCF_000142905.1 Thecamonas trahens ATCC 50062
GCCACAAAATAAACAAAACGACAACAAAGAGAAAACCATATCACTGGATCTCACAAAATTAAACACGAGCCTGGACCAAAACAGCATAAAACGCACAGTACCTCAAAACGGGACCTCTGTGGAAATTGCAGTCTTTGCCGCCGATCAGCAGTAGAGCCTCGGCCGACTGTGTTGTTGGAGGTCTCACTTCTCCACAAAATTCTTAAATATCCCTCTCCTGCTTAACCAGACGGGGGGGGAGGGGAGGGGAGGGGGAGGGGGGAGTTGATGGCATGGGCATCCATGGTCCGATCATGGTCTGATGGTGTTCGGTCATCGCCCCTGACATGACCACCTCCATCACCTGCCTGCACCTCACCCTCATCCGCCGCATGCTCCGCTCTGTGACAGGTACGCTCATGGCCCGTGTCGGCGGCATGCAGCTGGTGGCGACCACAGGCGCTTCGTCGCAGGTGTTGGCTCTCGAGCTTGCGCACGCCGACGACGTGAGCGGGAGCTCGGGTGAGCCGCTGACGGGCGCCATGTCGGCGACCTCGAGCGAATGGCCCGAGTGGGAGGTCAGCGAAGATGTGCTGAGCGAGATCGGAGCTATGTGGGTCAATGCCTTGGACAGAGGCCCCGATCCGGTTGGCCTGGGTCGGGAGCACTGCCAAGTGTGTACTCTCCTGCCACCAGACGTGGTGCTCGATCTCTCGGTCCCGCGGGTGACGGATGCGATCGAGTCGTTTATGGCCGCGCACGAGGGAGTCCTGCACATGACGCCAGATCTGGACGCGGTCGATGCGGCCGCAGTGCCGCTGCCGGACGAGGTTTTGGTGCTCTCGGGCTCGTTCAATCCGCTGCACACTGGCCATCGCGCGCTGCTGAATGCGGCACGCGAGGTGTACCTGGCCCGCGACGGCGCGCCCACACAGGTTTGGGCCGGCTACGAGCTCGCGCTGGTCAATGCCGACAAGGCCCCCATCTCGAGCCGCGCGGTGCTGGAGCGACTGACTCGGTTTGCCGGCCGCACCTCTGTCCTCCTCACCACCGCCCCGCGCTTTGATCAGAAGGCCGCCCTGCTCGCGCCGTCGCGGGTGACCTTTGTGGTTGGCGTCGACACCGCCGTCCGTATCCTCAATCCCAAGTACTACGGCGGAAGCCAGGCCGGGCTGCTGGATGCCATGCTCTCGCTCGCCTCGTCGGGCGTCTCCTTTATCGTCGCTGGCCGGGTCGACGACGACTCGGGCGAGTTCATCTCGGCCGCCACCATCACCGACCCCGTCAGCCATCCTGTTGTGGCCGACCTAGAAGCTGCCGGCCACCCCGAGCTCTTCCTTCCCATTCCGGACGACGTCTTTCGCGTTGATCTCTCGTCCTCAGCCATTAGAGCTGCGCGTCAGCTGTAGCAGTCAATTTCATCAAACCATACATCACGCCGCGTGACTCGGCCGCTGGCTTGTGACGACGTCACGCGGCCGAGCCGACCTTCCACCGCGGCCGGCCACTCGGGTCACTCGTCTACCTCATGAGCACGACACGACTGCTCCACGAGACCGAGGGCGGTAGCTCTGAGAGCTATGTGTACTACCTCCGTGTGACGGCAAGCACGGGATGTGTGGTGGCTCTGGGCTCGCTGGCGGGCGGCATTCCCAAGGCCGCCCTCCCTGCGCTGGTGGTCTTCGGCTTTGGCGCTGCTGGCGGATGGTCAAACGAGCCGTCGACGCGATACAACACAACTCGGGCATTTGCTGTCATGGCGCCGCTGCTCATGGTCTTTCTCGCCATTGCCACCGTCGTCGGCATTGCTGACTTTTCCGATTGTCCGCTCTGCCTCGTCCTCCTCCTCATGGTCGATGCCCTTCTCGTCGGTGCATGGGTCTTTGCCTGGAAGGTCGCCCATCACGCTGCCGTCCAGATCGATGCCGCTCGGACGGCTGGCCTGTGGGACTCGGACGAGTTTGCTCTCGATGCTGATGACGATCTGGAGGCCGGCGGTTGGACAGCCGACCTGCCGTCGTCGTCGTCGACGACGCTCGACAACGGCCTCGGTTCACACGCCGCACGCACGCCGCCTGTCGTCTCTACCCTTGGCAGCGCCAACGCTAATGTTGACGCCGCAGCAGCAACAGCACCTTCCATCCCTCCTGCTACCCGTCCCCATCCCTCGCGCCTCCGCCTCCAGTCGCCCTACGCCGCAGACGACACTGCTGCCGATCCAATCCCCAATGATCCCGACAACATCGCCCCTTCTTCCACAACCGCTTCAGCCTCCCTCCTCCCCCTCGCCCCGCCGCCGATATCAACCCCTCCCACATAAACTCTCGGAAGTCAAGCACCGCAAAACTCCGCCTGACCGGCCTTCCCACCATCAACCACAGCGCAACAGCAAAGCAGTCACGCACCCCTCGACCGCGGCACGCTGCCCTACCCCACACCACTCCCACACCAGCCCCACCACACACACACATACACACATACACACACACACACACACACACATACATACATACACACACACATACAAGCATACATACCATGTCTGCCTCCAAGAAGAAGCCTGCCCACCCCCTCGACGCCCTCAAGCTGCTCGCCAGTGCCCCCTCCCAAAAGGTACCCCTCCACCCCCCCTCCCTTCCCTGCCCCCTCCCCTCCCCCTGCCCGCCCCACTCACCCACCTCTTGCTTGGTCACACAGGTTGTTGATGAGCTGTTCACGCAGGCGTATCGGTACCGACAGGACGGCATGCCGCGGACGCTCAAGGAGAAGATTGCAGGCGCCCTGTCGACGAGCTTGGCGCATGTGGACCTCCTGCACAAGGCTATTGTGGCCCTCATTGTCGAGTCTGTGTACGAGGAGCGTGCTGCGCAGGATGTGCTCCCGGTCCTGCCTCAGGACATGGAGAAGGATCTCGCTCGTCTTATTGCTGCTATCGTCGGATCGCACGTGGCAAAGTGGACAGAGCTGGCCAAGGAGGCCACCATCTCGTTGCCGAAGCTCGTCGACGTCGACTGGCGGGTCGACGTCAAGACTGCGTCGGATGCCGCCTTTGCATGGCCGAGCCGACCGTCATTGTCGAAATGACCGTCCAGGAGGAGGCCAAGCGCGCCGGCGCCATGTTGGGCGTCCACCGCGTCAACTTTGAAATGTCGCGCGAGACCGTCGCCACCATGCTCGACGGCCTCGGCAAGATCCGCGACCAGCTCGCCTCTATCAAGTCCATGACCGACTGAGTCGGCTCTCGGCCTCTACTCGCCAGTCTCGACCTCGTCCACCATCTCGTCGAGGTACACCCCACGCGTCCGCGCGGTCAGAACCTTAAAGTGCGCCGACCGCAGCGCAGCCACCTCGGCGCACGCCATCTTGGTGAGGAGCCACTCGCGAAAGTGTGGCGACGTCGAGTCGTACACATCGCTCGGTGCGTCCGGCCACTCGTCCGAGCGGCAGACTCGGCCGAGCCCGGGTGTGTACTGGCCCGTAAACGCGTGTGCAACATGGATGCGGAACCAGCGGTTCGGCGAAGGCGCGCCTTGCGCTGGTTGCACCGCCACAATGACGTGCGTGAATCGGCAAACCAGTGTGTCGGCCAAGTACGCGTCCACACCCTCGTCAAGGAAGACCAGGAGCACCACGTCGTTGCCAACGTGCCGCTTGCGGAGCAGCTGTTGATCAGAGTGCTGGTCGTGCGGCAGCAGCGGCGCGACGTGGAACATGATCTCTTCGCCGCCGCAAAGACGGGCGTAGTACGAGGTCGCTCCGGTGAGGCACGCTTCCGATGTGTCGAGCCCACCGCGGTAGCCAGAAAAGCCCGCAAGTCCTACCTCGTCGCCCAGCCGCGCCATCAGCGCCGCCAGTCCGCTGCCGAGCTCGGCGTTGCCCAGCATCTCGCTCTCAGTCGTCTGCCCACCCGCCACTCGCAGGACGCCAAACTTGAACTGGCTCTGCTTCTCACGTACCAGCAGCCGTCGGTACTCGGTGATAACCCTGTCGGTGACTGCCACGCTGGCCGGCACTCGCTCCGAGCCAGGAAGCAGCTCGAGCTCTGGCACCAGCGCCTCCACGAACGAGCGGGCCGTCAGCGTCCGCGCTGCCCAGAACGACGATGCGTACCGCCGCAGCCGCCGGGCCACAACCACTCCGCACACGTGCCCACCGCGGTGCGAGACCATCGCCACCAGCTCGTCATCGCTCCGCGGAACCGCCACTACCACCACCCCGCCGCCGCGGCTGCTCCGCGCCACATAAACGCTTGCCACATGGGCCGCCGGGAGAATGAGCGACTCCAGCAGCTGGATCGGCTCGGTCGCCCACCACTCTGCGCTCCGGCTCTCGTCGTAGCTCTCGTCCGACCACGCCTCGGCGAGCCACTCGCCGACCGGCACAACCAGCGTCCCGCCGCTGCACCCCAGCTCGTCGACCGCCATGTGGCGGACAGCAGGCGCGCCGGCGCGGCTGCTTCCCTCACCCCGCGCGACGTCCACAATCACCTCCATCACCACGCCATCGCCGCGTCCCGCCTCATCGCCGCTCTCGTCGCCGCCCCACCACGACTTTGCCTTCATGGCCACCACCGACAGCAGCCCCAGCGCGCCTGTAGCCGCCGCGCCCGCGCCAGCGCCCGCCGACGGACCGGCCACGCCCTCCCCCACCTCCTCAACCGCTTCGTCGGCCACCTCACCCTCGACTTCCACATCGCCGGCCTCCTCGTCCACCATCAGCCTAGCATCCAGGGCTTCGGCGCCATTCCGGCCGTCCACCACCATGTTCGGCCTCGCGTGGTCGACCTCGGCCTCTTGAACAGGAGCCACCCGCCCCGACGCCTGCAAAGCACACATACCCAGAGCCAGACCAATCACCAGCAAGACAGTAGAGACCACAACAAGGCCTCTCTGCATACAGAGTCAGGTGGCTCAGGCTGGAGCGCTTGGAGCCGACCGAGGAAGCACCGTCGTCTCACGCCACCAACGAATGCACTCTAATCGAAATGAATCGAATGCCCTTCGATGCCCTCCAATGCCCTTCAATGCCCTCCAATGCCCTCCAATGCCCTCCAATGCCCTCCAATGCCCTTCGATGCCCTCCAATGCCCTTCGATCGGATGCCCTTCAATCGGATGCCCTTCAATCGGATGCCCTTCAATCAAATACCCTTCAATCAAATATTCAAATGCTCTCCAAAACCGCCCAACCCCCCTCCCCCCCCCCCCCCCCCCACCCCCCCAGACCCAACTCCACTCGACTCCACACGGCCAAAACGCACAACCCTCGCCAGTCACCCACCCACAGCTAGCCATGCCCGGTGTGGTCATCCATGTGCTGCGCAATGGGGACACACTGACACCGGCTCGACGTATCGTCATCAATACCTCACGGACTCGGACAAGAGATGCTCTGGTGGACGAACTGGGTCAGGCCATGGGCCTCATCAACGGCTCGGCTCTCGCCCGCTTGGCCACTCTCTCCGGCACTCTGGTTAAGGACCCGAGTGGTCTCGTCTCAGGTGCCTACTACATCGCTGCCTCGAAGACACTTCTTCATCCTCTCTCTTCCATCTGGCGATACAAGGTGCCCAAGCACATTCTCGACAAGGCGCTGTCCAAGGGCAAGTTTCCGCGACGATCGCCATCGACACGCTCGAGCAAGTCCGGTCGCGGTCGAGGAGGCGCCAGCAGCTCCGGCCGCAGCTCGCCTGTGCCACCGTCGTCGGCTCCCGATCGTGCCACGCATCCGCGAGTCGCCCGCAGGAAGCGTCGGAGCCAACTCCGCCGCGACGCCGCCCGCCATCAGCCGGTCGTCATCTGGATCTGCCGCAACAACGATGCCTTTACCGACCCGGAGCGCATTCTCTATCGCCCCGATCGGCACATGACTCTGGCGGCCTTTGTCGCCGCCTGTGAGCGCGTCCTGCCGCTGATGGAGGGCGCCGCCACGCACCTGTGCGACATGGGTGGCAATGAGGTCTATGACGTCTCGCAGTTCGAGTACGGCGAGACATATGTCCTCTGCGGTGGCCTTGTTCCGTTCCGCTTCATCGACTACCCACGCGCGCCGGTCATGAACTCATCGGCCGCGCTGGCCGCCTCTGACGCCGTCCCGCGCATCGCCCTCACCGACGCCAACACCTCACTCGACTCGTCGCGCGCGCCCACGACCTCGCTCTCGCCCACCCGCTCGCTGGTCATTCTCGTCTACAAGAACGGGGACGAGTACTTTCCAGGCATTGCGGTCAACGTGGCACAGCGGATGTTCAAGTCTATGCCGGGCTTCCTCGCCAGCCTTGCCGAGCGCCTCGACATGCCGTGGGGCGTCCGCCGCCTCTACGCCTGCCCGTCGGGCGACCGGGTCCGCAAGCTCGCCCACCTCATCAATGGCGGCTTATACGTCGCTGCCGGCAATAAGGCCTACAAGCATGTCGAGTACCCAATGCCGTCACCACTCGACGACTCGGCCTCGTTTGAGCTCGATGACGACACCATCGTCATGCCCGAGCGCCTCCGTCCGGCAACCCCCGATCGCGAGTGGCGCAACACTTCGACCTACCGCCGCCGCGCCCGTGAATGAACCACCCCACCCCCCCCCCCCCCCCCACCCCCCACCCACCCCACCCCCATACCATGATATGTGCTGCTGTTACTGAGTCTCCTCGCCACCAAACCAGAGGCCGGCTGCCACCGCCGCCGCCGCCGCCGCCACGCCCACGCCGGCCATCCACAGCTGCATCGGCCTCTCGCCGCTCGAGCGTCCGCGGCTCGGGCCGTCAAACGGCGTGCTGCCGTCGGGAGCCTCGTCGTCGCTCTCGCTCTCGCTCTCGCTCTCGCTTGCGCTCGCGCTTGCGCTCGGCACATCGCCAGCCTCTAGCACATACTTGCCTCTGCTCACAGCCACAACGCTGCTAAAGGCCGACCGCTCGCCTCCCGCGCCGAGTCCACGGACCTTGACCCGAACACCGGCCTCGTCAGGAATTTGGAACTCGTACTGCGGAAGACTGCCGGCGTAGATCAGCCGCCATCCATCGCCGGCGTCCGTCTCGTCGACGAAAAGCTCGTACTGCGTGGTCGGGACCACGCCGCGGGCCTTCCGCGCCTTGGCCAGCTTCCGCTTCCGCGCCTTGGACATGGGGGCAGCCTCGTCCCATACCAGCGTCACCTCGCCCGCGTTGGCCCGGGCCGGCTCGCTGTGCGGCTGGACCATCGGCGGCTGCGGGGCCAGCGCCCGTGGCGGAAGCGTCATGACGTCCAGCACCTCGGACGGCGCCGAAATGCCTTCGGAAGACACGCCCGCCACCGAGAACCGGTACCGGGTTCCCGGCGACAGTCCACTGATCTCAGCCGCCGTCTTGGTCGTGGTGAGGAGCTGCTCGCGGATCGGCAGGCCGGCGTCGTCGAGCCCGACCTCCGAGTACACAACATACTTGAAGACCGGTGCCCCAAAGTCGTGTTCCGGCGGGTGCCACCGCAACCCGATCGACTCTTGACCGACCGCGCCGGTCGACGCCAACGCTGGCGGCTCCATCTGCGACGGCGGCATGCCACGGAGCGTCGCCGTCGCCCGCTCCGACCGCGGCGACATCCCTAGCGCGTTCCACGCCACGCTCGCCAGCTCGAGCGACATGCCCGGTGAGAGACCGCTGACAACCACCGGCACAGGCATGGCCATGCCTGCCGCCACCGGCACCGCCGCCACCGGGGCCCAGCTCGTGTACGAAAGCACTGCACCCGACGCCAGCGTCATAGTCTCGCTGCGCTCGAGCGACGGCGCGTAAACAATGCGCGCCAGTACGTCGAGCCTCACAAACGGTGCGAGTCCGTCGCGCTCCGGCAGCGCCACACTGACCTCAACACCGCTGGCGGTCGTCTCGCCCACGCGCGGCGCCGGCGGCGGTGTCGGCGGCGGCTGTGGCGCGAGTGTCAGCCACTCGGTCCACGGCCCGCGCGGCGTCTCGCCAACCCGATTGCGGAGAGCGAGCGCAAACCGATAGACGTGCGCGTCGTCGAGCTGTCGCAGCGTTGCACACGCCTCTTTGTCCATGTACACCCGCGAGAGCGTAGGCTTGTGCTGCTTCTCGACGGACCCCGTCCGCGCCAGCGCCTCTTGATATACCACATAGGCCGAGAGCGGCGCCCGCGGATCCTGAGCGGCCGCCGGCAGCGGAGCCCAACCGAGAACAAGCGTGTCGAGGGTGACACCGATGACGCTTGGCGGCGCAAGCGGCGGTGGCGGCAAACCAGGTGGTGGCGGTGGAGTGGTCACCGCCACCTCCTGCGACGGATTCGATGCGCCGGTCGAGTTGGACGCCACCAGCGAGATCTTGTACAGCGTCGACGGGGTGAGGTCCGCAAGGCACGCTTGCCGTGCCCGCCCGGGGAGCTCGAGTCCCGGCAGGGTGTGCTCGGTCCCGTCGCGTGCGACAGCGACGGCCGAGAGTTCAAAGCTCAGCAGTGGAGCACCCTGAGAGTCTGGTGCTTCCCAGGCCACCTCGATCGAGTCGTGGGTCATGGCGGTGACAGTGACTGCAGCTGGCTGCGCCGGGCGAGCGGCGGGGTGGAGAACTTGAGCGGCCGCGACCGGCTCGACTCGCCGGCGGCGGTCACCGTTGCCACCTCCAGCGTGCCAGAAAGGCCAGGTTGAAGGCCATTGACGCGAGCGTGGCACTGCTCGGTCTCGAGATAGAGCGCGCTATTGAGGTAGACTCTGTAGGCCGAGACCGGGAGGCCACCGGTGACCAGCGGTGCGGTCCACACCATTCGCAACGAGGTCGGCGCGACTGTCCCGTCGATCTTGAGCTTGGTGGGCGGGTGGGCAACGCCAGCGGCGGTGGCAAAGGTCACCACGGTCGACGGCGGCGACTCGCCTTTGGAGTTGGATGCCACCAGCCGAAAGGTGTATTCGGTTGCCGGCGCGAGGCCGGAGACTTCGGCCGTCGTCTCGCCGCCGCGGAAAGTGGGCTTGAACGACTCAGCGCCTGCCGCCATCGAGAGGCAGTACGCCAACTCGTTGCGCGGCGCGCCGCCCACAGACTCGGGCGGGCGCCAGGCGAGGGTGAGCGCTGTCTCGCGGGCAGAGACCAGCGTCGGCGGCAGCGGCTCGCTCGGCGGGAGGATTTTGAGCCGAGCGTGGGTGATGGGCGAAAAGGCCGAGAGACCGAGCTCGTTCCGTGCTGCGCAGCGAAAGGCAAGCCGCGAGCCCGGGGCGAGGCTGTCGATGCGGATGGCCTTGCCGACGGCGTTCTTATTGGAGGCCACGGCGATGGTAAAGGTGCGGCACGCAACAAACTCGGCCTCGCCCTGTCGTCCCGACGCCGACGCCGAGCTGCCACCAAGCGAGCCGTCGTCGACATGGACAATGTACTCGGTGATGGCCTTGCCGTTGTCTGCCGGCGACTTGCCGCAGATGAACCGAATCCATGACGAGGTGAACTTGCCGACGGTGACTTGCGCCGGGGCCTCGGGCACGTCCGGCAGCGTGGTGGCATGAAAGACTTCCGATGGGAGGTAAGTGATCGGCCCCGGGGCGTAGAGCACCTCACCACCAGCCTCGGTATCATCATCAGCGCTAGCCTTGGCATCGGCTGCCACGGCGGCGTAGTCGATCTCGCCCACCACAACCAGAATGCGAAAAGCAATGGTCTGCGCCGGACGGAGGCCACCTTCCAGTTCAAACACAGTATCCTCGGTATCAGCCAGATCGATAAACTCCTCACCGTTCTCCAAATCAACCTCGACGATGTAGCTGAGTCTGGCCGAGGGATGCGGTCTCGGCTGCGGTGTCCATGTCACCACCAACGACGTCGGCGACGGTGACGCAGCCTTGACAGACAAGCTTGGCTTGAGAGGTGGGGGTGGGGGTGGAGGAGGAGGAGGCTCTGCCACAGCTGGTCCTCCTCCGTTTGAGCCCTTCCCCATGCCCCTCTCCTCCTTCACAAGGAAGCCGCGTCGCATGCCGTGTGCGAAACCCTTTTGGCGAGTGGCTCCCGCAAAAGTCGAGTGGTCGCCCTTGAGTCGTCGCCTCCCGCTTCGCCTCGTTCAACCTCAAGCAGCTTTCAAATACGGCGCGCTCTCATCCATGGGCGTCTCGTAGCCATAGTTGCGAGATCTTGATATATCTATCATTCCAGCACACACATAAGGACGACAAAGACGACGAAGATGAACAATACCGGTGTGATGACCGTGGCCCCGTGGCGTGTGTCCATCCATGTCCCGGCTACGTGACAGAGCGTGTACAACCAGATCATGCACCTATTGTCCGCACCGCAGCCATTGCCATTCCACTCCTTCCCCTCGACCAAGACCCACATCGGATGATCGCCTCCCGCCGGCTTTGATCTCGCAGCGCGTCAGCGAAGCGCCTGTGGGCCGCAAACAGGCACGACGGCGCGACGGCACGACGGGCTCAGGCTCTGGCTCAGGCTCGGACTTGGGCCTTCCAACTCGACTCGAGTCGGCCAGAGCGGGGGGGGGAAAGGATGCCGTCGCTCGTGGCGGTGGTAGCTGTGGGTACGGCGTCTGTCGTTGCCGGCGTGGTGGGCTTCTGGGCTGCTATGTCGCCGCCTGCGCCGTCGTTGGAGGACCCGCCCATGGAGCCGGAGCTGGCGCCGTCGTCACGGCTGGCTGTCCAAGATCGGGAGGGGGCATGGGCTGGCGAGGGCGAGGCTCGAATGGACGATGTGCCGTATCGGATTCTCTCACTCGACGGTGGCGGTGTCCGCGGCGTCTACACCGCTGTCCTCCTCCATCGTCTGGTCGAGGCCTGCCCGGAGCTACTCGACGCGGTGGACATGATCGCAGGCACGTCGACCGGTGGCCTTCTGGCATGCATGCTTGCGGCAGGCTACTCGCCGGCGCAGTGCCGCGACATCTATCTCAAAGAGTGCCCGTACATCTTCTCGTCGAGCTTGCTCCGGAGACTCTCGCCATTCAATGCCAAGTACGGATCGCAGCCCAAGAAGGCGATCATGGAAAAGTACCTCGGCGATACGACGCTCGGCGAGCTGTACAAGTATGTAGTGGTGACCGCGTTCAAGCTCGACGGCAAGCCGGCGCCCGGCGGCCTGCCGACCTTCTTTCCGCCTGGCAACTGGCGGCCGGCGCTGTTCTCCAACCTCCCGCTTGGCGACCGCGGCAAGGTACCGCCCGACAACCATGTGCGTGCGGTCGACGTCGCCATGCGGACGTCGGCGGCGCCGACTTACTTCCCCATGGCCAGCGGCTACGCCGACGGGGCCATCGTGACCAACAACCCGGCACTGATGGCCGTCTCCAAGGCCTTCTCCACCTTTGACGCCGCCCAGCCGGAGAACTGCCGGGTTCTTTCCATCGGCTCGGGTACCATTCTCTACTCGCTCGATGTCGACGCGTACCCAGACCTCGGGTACGTCGGCTTTGGCCCGTCGCTCTTTGACGTTCTCTTTGAGTCCAAGTCACTCGCCACCGAGATCAACGCCCGCCTCTTGCTGCAGAACTCATACCATCGCCTCGATCCTGTCCTCCCCTACCGCATCGCCCTCGACGACGTGACCGCCATGGACGATCTCGTCACTCTCGCCGAGGCTGTCGACCTCTCCGAGACCATCGAGTGGATTCGCGATAACTGGCTGTAGCAAGCCAGCAAGGGAGAACTACAGTGAAAACGGACAGGGTGTTTACCTCCTCGACACACTGCCGCCAGAGAAGACGGCAGTGCCAACGTGGGAGGAGCGCTTACTGGACGGAGAAGGCAAACTCGATGCAGGCGATCTCGTTGTTCTTCTGGTCGACGGCGGTGGCCTTGCCGGTGTACTTGCCAGACGGGGCCTCGGACGGAATCATCTCCGAGATGGAGAGAGTCTTGGACGCAAACGGCGCAATCGGGCACTTGTACGGGGTGTCGTTAAGGAGGGTGCAAAGGTCGTACGTGTGGTGCAGGAGGGTAATGATGCCGTACTTGACCTGGACGGTCACGGTCGAGCCGGTGTCAACAGGGTACGTCTTGGTGTCCGAGGCAGTCACAGTCAGGGTCACGTTCGAGCCCTTGTTCACAGTACCGCCCGACGGCGAGATGGTCACAGACTCGATCTGGGCGTCATCCGTCGACGCGCCGCAGTCGCACCAGCCCTGCGAGTTGGGCACTGTCACGTCCATCACCATCGCAGCCAAGACAAGCGTTGCATGAGTGAGACGACCCTCCTCTTTTCTAACACCTCCCCACACTCCATCACCTCCGATCCCCCCGCCACCACCCACACCATCACCAAGCACACGCTCTTTGCTTTCCATCCGTCTCTTCCTCACTAACCGGTGGTGGTCACACCTTCGTCTAGCAGGCCTTTTCTCCGCTCTTCCCCCTGCAGTGCCCGTCACTGAAAAAATATCGCACTGGCACGCGTGCCGCGACCTCCAGCAAAGGCCGGGAAGGAGAGCTGGTGGCCGTGGCGAACTGGACTACGTCCACCATCACCTCCTCCTCCATCTACAGACTCTCTGTCACACCCGATATGCCTCATTGCGTATGCTGTGGCAGCCCGTCTCTCGCAGCCTCAGTCTCTTCCTCCATCCCGTCTCGCACGTGACCCAAGGCGACAGGTGGAAGGGAAGGGGGCCCAGTGTTGGCCAAGAGTGGGTACGTACCAGGGTCGGAGGAGCACATGGGCACAGAGGCCATAGCAGTGGCAGCAAGCGCCACGAGGACAAGCACAACAAACAGCTTCATGTTGGTGGAAATTGAGATGTGTGGGGAGAGAATGCGTGGTCGGGAGGCTGGGGGGTGGCGGGGCGGGGTGTGGGGGGTGAGGGGGGGGGAGGGCGAGGGCGATCGATCGGTGGCGGCTGTTCGCGGAATTGGCATCGATGGCTGTGGGGAGATGATGAGGGTAGTCAGTA
>NW_013657638.1:31770-42255 GCF_000142905.1 Thecamonas trahens ATCC 50062
ATGATGAGGGTAGTCAGTAGGGGGCGGGGTGAGGGGGGGGGTGAGGGGGGGAGGAGGGGGGGGGGGGGGGGGGGGGGCGAGGGCGATCGATCGGTGGCAGCTGTAGGGGGCGGGGTGTGAGGGGGCGAGGGGGAGGGAGGAGGACGGCCAGTCCTCCTCGACCCCAGGCTAGGGTCGTGTCACTCCACAACCAGCGCGGGAATAGGTGGTGGTCGCACATGCGGTGGGTGGGGGCGGGCAGTCACTCGACTCGGCAGCTATGCCGTACGTGCTGGAGTTTGACGTCAACCATGAGCACTTTGGTATGTGAGGCGCATGAGAGGTGGCCTTTGGGGGGCAGGATGTAGACACGAGGGTGAATGGCTGACTCACAAAGTGTCTTGGTCCGCCAGGGGTCATGCATCGGTACGTCCGTGACGTGCTGGAGGACGCCGGACTCGATGTTGAGCACGTCGACATCGGAGGTGATGGCGAGAGTGCAGTAGCGGGAAGCGGTGATGATGGTAGTCGCAGATGGTTTCTGGTCGTGCGGGCCTCGCGGGCGCGGCTGGAGAAGGAGTACACCCGTGAGCGAAGGCTGGGCATCGGCCTGTTTGCCGGCGATGATCCGGTGGCGCTCGACGATAGCGACGAGAACGATGACATCGACAACATCGGCGATGAGAACGGCAAGAGCGACGACGGTGATGAAATCTCGGGCGCGATGCGGAGTGGAGAGGCTGTCTTTAACGCCCGTGATGCCCTGGTTCTCCTGCGGGAGATTGTCGACGGCGTAGAGGTGGCCGAGAGCGACATGGACCTGTCGATCAAGTCGCGGCGGCGGTACGGCGGCATGCTTCCGCCGCTGGCTGAGTGTGGGCTGGGCATGTACGAGCCTGTCGTCGAGAGCCTCATCCATACCTCGAACTCGCTCATCCAGCAAGCCTTTCCGCTGCATGCGCGGCGCGCGCGGACCGAGGTCTGGCACAGCGTGATGGCAGTGCGGGAGACGGCCGTGCCGGAGCCTGTCCGCGAGTACTTTGGCGACAAGGCCACGCTCTTCCTCGAGTGGGCGCTTTTCTACACCAAGTGGATGGTGGTGCTCGCGGGGCTGGGGCTGGCGGTCTGGCTGCTGGAGGAAGTGGATCACTCGCACGACAACGTGCTTGTGGCGGCGTACTCGGCGGGGCTCGTCGTCTGGGCCTCGGGCTTTGCGCTCTTCTGGGCGCGGCGCCAGTCTGCGCTGGCGTGGGAGTGGGGCACGCTCGACATCGACGACGCGCTCGCTGAGGAGGTCCGGCCCGAGTTTGAGGGCGAGATGGACGAGTCGCCGGTGACCGGCCGGCTGGTCAAGACCTACCCCGAGTGGAAGCGGCAACTCAAGTACGCGGTCTCAGTTCCGGTCACCCTCGCCATGCTCGGCGTCTCAGTGGCAGTCATGGTGGCAGGCCTCAATGCGACGGCAGCGATTGATCCTGACTCGTTCCTCTTTGTGCCCGCACTCAACGGCCGCGGCGGCGACGGGCGCGGGCTCGCTGCCGACGACGACTCGCTGGTAGTCGGCATGCTGCCGTCGCTGGTGTACACGGTCGTCATTCTTGTGGTCAACGAGGTCTACTCGCGCATCGCTGTCTGCCTCAACAAGTGGGAAAACCACCGGACGCGCGAGTCATACGAGGCTGCGCTCATTCTCAAGCAGATTCCGTTCCAGCTCTTCAACTCGTTTGTGGGGCTCTTCTACCTCGCCTTTGTCGAGTGCAACATGGTCGAGCTGAGGGTCCAGCTCCGCGATCTGTTCATGACCGACTGGGTCCGCCGCGTCGTCGTCGGGGCCCTCATTCCATACGTTCTCAAAAAGTACGCCGAGTACACCGACGCCGCCGTGGTAGCCGCCAGCAAGAAGGCCGACGCGCCGGTGCCGAGCTCTTCGCCCCGCTTTGTCCTCGAGCTCCTCGTCGAGGCTGATCAGGATCGCATGGCCACCTTTGACGACTGGACCGAGCTGGTGACCCAGCTCGGATACGTCGCCTTTTTCTCGGCAGCCTTTCCGCTCGCGCCGCTGCTTGCGGTCCTTGGCAATGTCGTCGAGCTCCGCGCTCTTGTCTTCCGCTACGCTTTCCTCGTCCAGCGGGCCGATCCTGTCCGCGCCAAGTCCATCGGCGTGTGGATGGCCATCGTCAAGCTTGTCTGCCTTCTCGCAGTCATCATCAATGTCGGCATCTTTGGCTACACCACCAACCAGGCCCGCGCCGTCTTTGCCTTTTTCGGTCTTGACCTCTCCATCGTCGGTCACATGGCTCTTGTCATCACCCTCGAGCACGCCGCCGTCCTCGCTAAGGCCGTCGTTGAGTGGGTCGTCCCCGAGATCCCGGCATGGGTCACCATCGCTCGCGCCCGCACTCGCTTCCTTCTCGCCCAGTCCATCCGTGAGCGCGAACGTCGACGAATCCAGGAGCGCGAGCGCGAGCGCCGCCAGGCCCAGCATCGAACGATCCGAAAGTAAGAAGAGAAACTGTCTCGTCGCCTAAAAGATCGGGGTGTGTTGATTTGCAGCCGGGGTAGACGACGTGAATTGTTGCGATCTGCCATTTTTGATGCCGAACACAACAGCAGAGTTTCCCGCACCAGGGAGCCCAAGGAAAATCCCCCCTGCTCAGCCCCCTCTCCCCCCCACACTATGCCACCTGCGCCCTCCACCATCACTTCCTCCTCAATGCCCGCATTGGCTGTGGATGGCTGGCGGCGGGCGAGATCAAGGCGGGAAAAAAACCGAGTCCGTGAATTGTTCACTGTCAGCTAAGACTGTTGTTCGTTCCTTCCTTGGCATTCTCCTCTCTCGTTCACCTTTCAGCCAAATGAGACGAGCGACTTTGTTGATGATGAGCTTGCTCATGATGGCTCTTGTGGGCGAATTCGCTCTGGGCGACTCTGTCATTGGTGCCGACGTGACAGCTCGTGCAGCATGGCTTGCAAGTACGTTCTCTCACCTCTGATGGCGCCATGTGGCGTGGAGGGAGGGCCGTTGCCGTGTGGGGATGTGGAGCTCAGCTGCGCCGCTGTAGCCATTGGCCGGCAAATGAGCAAATTGCTGCGGAGGCGACGGAAAAGGCGGGGCTGAGCAGGGGCGGGAGGGGCATGGCAGCCATGCGGGTAGAGGGCGATAGGGAGAGGGTATGGAGGCAGGAGTTGGACTGAGAGGCAGAGCTCGGAGCTAGTGTACTCATTGTTTGGTCTGGGGTTGTGTGGGATATGCGTTGGCGACGGTGTTGCGGTTGCAGAACACAACACCCGGCGGGCGGCGTACGACCTGCCGCCGTTGGCCTGGTCGACAGCGCTGGCGGATGCGGCGCAGGAGCACGTCAATAGCTGCCCAGGGACAACGGGCTCTGGTTCCGGCAACGGCGAGAATGTGTGCGTGGCGGCAAGCCGACTCGGTGAGGCATGCGTCGACCGGTGGGCAGCCGAGGCGGCGGATTGGGACTGCGCGAGCGACTCGTGCGGAGCGGGGAAGACCTGTGATGCGTACCGTCAGATCATGTGGGCTGAAGCGACTCAAGTCGGATGCGCCGAGGTCAGCGGATGTACGGCAGGCGGCTTTGACACCGTGGCGGTGTGCTTGTATGCACCCGGGGTGGCATCTGCGGCGAACCGGCCGTTTGAGGCGAGCAAGTGTGACACCTCGCCGCCGCCGTGCGCGTCTCCGTGCTCGCCGCCGAACACCTGCTCGGGCGTGGGGAGTTGCTGCGACAACCAGTGCACCTGCGATCTGGGGTTCCAGCCGTCGGACGCTGCGCGTGGCGACTGTGTTAGCTCAACAACGGTGGTTGTCCGTGGCGGCATCGAGGCCGGAGTGCCCAAGTCAATCCAATCGTCGGTCTTTGGCAAGCACTTTACATACATCCAGCTGCGGCCGTTTTCTAGCCCATCGACGCGTGCGCTAGTGCGGCGACTGGCGCAGACCAGCTCGACCGCGGTACAGCCGCTAGCGATCACGGTGACGGCGTCGTCGGGTGCGAATCAGGTCCTCGCCCCGTTCTACTTACTTGCCGGGACCGGGCAGCCGTCGGCGACCAACAACATTGCAGGCTCTGTCATCAGCCGCGACGGCAAGACGAGTGAGCTGGCGTACCGAACAGCAACGGCGGATGAGTCCGAGACCATCACGCTCGCGGTGACTGCCGACGTCGACGCATCGTTCACGGTTACTGCTCGCCTCGGCGCGCTGCCGGGCTCTGAGCCCGCGCCTGCGCCCGCCGACGACATCACTTCCAAACGGTGGTTCCTCGGCGCGGTTGCGCTCGGTGCACTTGTATGCATCTGCTGCGTCCTCATCACGGTCGTCTGCTGCATCAAGAAGAGCAAGTCAGCCCCGTCGTACTTTCACGAGGGTGACACGTTCATCGACACGTCGGACTTGCATACGATGGCTGGCGCGGGCGCGGCGCCCAAGGCGAACATTGGCGCCGCGTCGGACATCTCTATGCCGTCCATGCTCGCGACCGCCCCCCTACCCGCGACGCGCCGGCCAAGCCCGCCCCCTCCGGCCCGGCGCCTGCAGCTGCCTGCCTGCGGTCGACCACTGCGCTCTACGACTACGCTCCGGCCAACACCGACGAAGTGAGGCTTGTCACGGGCGCCACCGTTGAGATCATCGAAGAGTTTGACGACGGCTGGGCCCGCGGCCGATGCAACGGTTCTGAGGGTATGTTCCCCATCACCTACGTCTCGTGACCGAGCCGTCTCCACGTCTCTGTGCCTGTGTCTTTGCCTGTGCCTGTGCCCTAGCCCCAGCCCTCGCCCCAGTCCTCGCCCCAGCCCTCGCCCCAGCCCTCGCCCCAGCTTCAATACCAATGCCAGTGGATCGCGCACAGAAGATTGTCCGTAATCAGAATGAATCCTCGCCCGCCAATCTCGCGTCATCTGCGCTTTCTGCGAGCCGGCGCCGACCTCCCCCCCCCCCCTCCCCCACCCCACCCCACCCCACCCCACCCCGACCACTTGACCCTTTCACCCCACCACCACCACCATGCCCATCAAGCGCATCACCGACCCAACCGACTTTGACGCGTACGTCTCCTTCCCACCTGCCGGTGTGCTTGTGTGTGCTTGTGGTGCTTGGTGGCCACTCACGGATGTGTGCGGTGGCGGTGGCTGTGGTGGTGGTGGTGGGCGCTGGACTCTGGGCGACCTGTGTGACATGCGTGGCGGACGGGCTGATGGCGGACGGGCTGATGGCGGACGGGCTGATGGCGGACGGGCTGATGGCGGACGGGCTGATGGCGGACGGACTGATGGCGGACGGGCTGATGGCGGACGGGCTGATGGCGGACGGGCTGATGGCGGACGGGCTGATGGCGGACGGGCTGACGGATGTGTGCAGGACGCTCGCGGCCCACTTTGAGGGGGAGTCCACCGGCCCGACATACGTGGTGTTCATCGGGTCGGATGACCCCGGAACTGGCGAGTCGTGGTGCTCCGACTGCGTCATTGCCGACCCGCTCATCCGCCAGGGCGTTCGTGCCGTCCCCGGTGCCGTTCTCATCGAGTGCCCTGTCGGCGACCGCGCGGTGTACAAGAACAACCCGGACCACCCTTACCGCGTCCACCCGCAGATCGCGCTCACTGCCATTCCCACCCTCATCGCCTGGACCGCCGATGGCCCCGGTGCCCGGCTCGTCGAGGAAGAGTGCGCGAGCGAGGAGGCCATCGCAGAGCTCGTTGCCTCGATCACGGCCTAAACCCCCGTTCTTGCCGTGCCCAAAGGCCGATGCATGTCGTGGCCAAGACGTGCCGACCTTGGCCGTGCGCCAGGATGGGACGAGCTCGCTATCTCGATCACGGCGTAAACCTCCCGCAAGCCGTGGCCAACACCAAAACTCTTTACTTGCCCCTCACAGACCGGCCATCTGGCGCTCCAGCTCTGCAACGCGCTTGGCAAGCTCGTCCTTCTCCGCGGCGAGCTTCGAGTTGGCCTTGAGCAGCTGCTGGTTGTACATCTTGAGCACCTCCTTCTTCGCATGGCTCCCATCACACATCATGGTCGTCTCAAGCTTGCCGGTCCTCTTGCAGGCACACACGTAGTACGTCTTGCTCTCTTCGGGCGTAAACTCCAGCGGGGTGATGTGCTCGGCCTCGGGAAGCGACTCGTTGATCTTGTTGTGCGAGCCGTCGCAGAAAATGCCATCCGCCGAGTGCCCGCAACGGCACAGCCACACCGACTTGCCGGCCTCCAGCTCCACCGCAAACGGCGCCGCACCGGCCACACGCGCATGCGGGTTGGTATCCACGAATCCTCCAGCAGACATGCTAGCCACGGTCAGTCTCTTGTTCGCTCGTCACTCTGAGTTGTGTCAGGTGTGTCTCCCAGACCTCCCGTCCAGAACAAATCCCGCCTGTTGGCCTACGGCTGTGTTCCTTGCGCGCGCGCATCCCCACCCATCACGTTCATTGCATCGGCGGGCGGGCAGCCCTTGCGGCGTCCAGCCAGCCCGAGGTGGCGGCAAAGGTGTAGAGGGCGCGGGCTTGTGAGTGCTGGAGGCCGTCGAGGACGCGGATGGACTCGCTTTGGCTGAGCCCGCCGCGGACGGCGGCCTCTTCCATGAGGCGCATCTTGGCATGGAGGAAGAGGACGGGCTCGAGGCGAATGGCGGCGGCGAGGTCGCGCTCGGCGAGCGAGAGCTTGTACACATTAGGGTAGTGGTAGACGTTGAGCGGCGGCTCCGAGCCGAGCTCGACGTCCATGGCGACCGGCCCACTGGCGTCGGCGAGGATGTGCGGCGGCGGAGCGGGCGCGGCACCGGCCGAGGCTGCCAGCGCGGCTGATGCCGAGAGAACCGGAGTAAAGGCAAAGGCGGCGACGCCCGGGCCCTTGGCCGAGGTAGGCGGCCGGCGGGCGGCCGACTGGCGGCTCTGCGAGTCGCGGCGCGACTTCATCTCGAGGTAGGACGCGCCTTCCGAGAGCGAGGTGATGCCGGCCTCGCGGAAGAGCTGCAGCTCGCGGATGCGGTCCTTGATGGCCTTTTCCTTGAGGAGCGCCTGATAGAGCTGGTCGTATTCGGCCTGCGTCATATACCGCCGGAATACACAGAGCTTGTCGTACACCTCCTTCTCACCGCTCTTCTGCCGCTGGCGCTCCGCCTTTTGCACCTGCTTAAAGTCGGTGAGCTCGTGCTCAAAGACAAACTGCTTGCGCGCCGCTCGCTCCTCGAGCTTGGAGTTGTAGATCTGGAGCATGGCAAGGTAGAGCTCCTTCTCGAGCTTGGGCGTCTCATCGTTGATGACAATGGCCTGCAGCAGCTGCTCGGCGTCGTTGTCCCACTCGGTCTCAAAGTCGCCGCGGAGCTTGTAGTAGCCGGCGAGCTCGGCCGGCGTCGCCACCGTCGAGCTCTTCTGCCCACGCGGCCGCTTGGTCGACTCGGTCTTGGACTTGCGCTTGGAGCTGCTGCCCGCGTCGTCGACGCCGTCGTCGCCACCCGCGTCGTCCTCGCCGTCGCTCGCTGACTCGCCGCCTCCGGCCTCGGCCAGCGACGAGCTCGGCCCGAGCCGTGACTCGAGGTGCGGCGCCGCGCCGTCGGCCTTGGACTCGAGAAAGAGCTGCAGCGAGGTGCCGGCCGGCGCCACGTTCCCGACCTTGGGCACCATGCCCGGCTGCTTGAGGTACATCTCCTCAAAGTGGGCTTGGACCTCGATGTGGTCCTTGGTCCCGATGTGGTCGGCGGCGTGGTACCAGTTGCCGTAGCCAAAGGTCTCGATGGCCTCTAGCAGAAGCATCTCCTCCCACGCAGTCCAGCCCTCCTCCACCAGCTCAAAGTTGAGCTTGTCCACCACATGATACGAGTGCGTCGCCTTGTGCTCGGCCATCTGCGAGTTGATCTCCACCCGGACCGAAAAGCATTCGAGGCAGAGGTCAAAGTCCTTGCACTCGCAGCAGAGAATCCGCACGTTGCGCGTGATGTCTCGCTTGCAGCTGTCACAGGTAAACGTCGGCGCCACCACCGTTGACTTGGGCTTCTTCTTGGCCTTGGCCTTCTTCTTCTTCTTGCCCGCATCGCTACTTCCCTGCGCCTTGGAGTTCCCACCCTTCTTGTTCCCGCTCTTCTTGGCCCGCCCTTGTCCGTCCTCTTGGCCTTGCTCTTTGTCCCGCTATCGCCACCTCCTCCGCTCCCTCCGCCCTTCTCTTCGATCTCCATGTCCACCACCCCCCTCCCGCTCCCGTCCTTGATCCGGCTCCTCCCCCCACCGCCATGCCCGAGTCCTCTGCCTTCTTGCTCGGCTTCCTGCTCCGTGAGCTACGAGAGACCGATCTCCTACCGCCCTCCATACGCATGGGAATGTACGTGTGAGTGTATGTATGTATGTGTGTATGTGTATGTATGTATGTGTGTATGTGTATGTATGTATGTGTGTATGTGTATGTGTGTATGTGTATGTGTGTATGTGTGTGTGTGTGTGTGTGGTAGGGTCCCCCCCTCTCCCCCCCTACCCCCACCCCACCACCCACCACCACCCACCACCCACCACCACCCACCACTACCCACCACCACCCACCACCTACCGCGGCATGTTACCCCAAACCTCACCACCAACACAGAGAGGAAGTGCAGTGTGGGTATGACTGCAGAGTGCGAGCGCCTCTTGTCCCCACAGCCCCCTCGTCCGTCTCCTCCTTCACGCCAAGCCACCGTGTCGCCTTGCTACCACCACTACCCCCACCACCACCACCACTCTCCCCCCCCCCTCCCCCCCCCCCCCCCTCCCCTCCTCCCCTCCGTCTACACTATGTCTGCCTCTGCTCCACCAAAAGGAACGGCTTGTGGGCGCAGCCGGACAGAGGCACATCCGTGTCCAGCTCTCACGCATGGGGCCCAAGGATATGATTCAAGAGCTGCAAGCAGAGCATGGCATTGACGTTCCTCTTGCTGCTCCCGTCCTTCATCTGACGGATACCCTTGCTGTGCCAAGGGCTATGGTCCTGGCGCCACTGGCTGACAAACTGGCAGAGACGCTGCTGGCTCGAGTCAATGCTGCGCCCATCGAGAATCTGCGTGGTCTCCTCGCAGAGTCCTTCCGCTACACCGCCCATCCTGTCCTTGGCGCAGTTCCTGTGGCCATCATGGCTCGTCTGCCTTCGCTTCCACAGTCGTTCATCAAGCTTCTTGCTGCCTCGCCGCCGCTGCTCGCCGCCTCGCCGCTCCACGTTCGCCAGCAGACATGGGCCGCCTACCCCTCGCTCTTCCGCGATCATCTCTCGGCTCTGCTGGCGCCGTACCTGGCTCCGTTTGAGGCCATGACTGCTGCTGCGCCACAGCCTGCACCAGCTAACAAGGTCTGCGGCATCCGCCTCCGCCTCCCGGCCGGGACCAGCCTCTCGCCGTGGACAAGCCCGCGCGCCGAGACCGTCGCCCGGCTCGGCCCGCTCGCCGACACCTCGCGCCGGCACGAGGTTGGTCCAGCGGCGGCCGGCACCGCCATCCCGTCGTGTGCAGTGCTCGGAGAGCTTGCATGGACACTAGGCAGCATCCTCCCGCTCTACAACGTGGTGCTTGAGGAGGCGCGATCGCGGTTTGTGGGCGCGGCGTCGCTCGGCGTGCTTGCGGCGTACGCCTCGCTCCGCGCCGACGTGCTCGTGGCGCTGACGGCGTCGGGCAATCCGACGATTGTGCGGGCCGATCCGCTCTCGCCGTTTGTCGACCTTTTCCACGGCCGCTTTGCCCACGCAGCGAGCTTCGACGAGCTCGTCGGCGACGCTCCGCTCCTCGCCAGCCTGCTCGAGCTCTACGCCCGCATTCCCGAGGCCTCGCCGCTGCTTGGCGACCTTGGCATGGTGCTTGCGCAGCCTGCGGTGTACGAGTGGCTTGTCCACGCTGCACTCCGCAAGGTCCATGCCGTCATGGAGGCACAGGCACTCCCGCGCGACTCGACCGAGCTGACGGCGCTGACGCAGCTGGCCATGCTCGCGGTGCAGGCCCGGGTCATGATGCTCCGCCGGCAGTTTACCTTTGACGCCTCGCTGGACCTCGCCTCGCCGGACGACCACCTTCGTGGCTTCTTCCCCGCACTCATCAGCCTCCTCCTCGACTTTAGCATGGAGAGCGTGCCGCCGTCGCTCGACGACATCGACCCGATGCTCCTCGGCTTTGCAGCCCGTTCGCCGTTTGCGCTCCATCTCCTCATTGCGCTCCTCGGTGAAGGCCTCGCCTCGGGCACACTCTCCGGGTCGAGCGCCATCTTTCTTGCCGGCGTCATTGGCTACGGCATCGACGCCGCGGTCGCCATCCGGGCCCGGGCCCAGGCGGCGCTCGCCAAGGTGCGGGCCGATCCTGCGACGCGGCACGCGCCCGCCGACGACGGCGAGAACGAGTTTGACGACATGGACGAGGACGAGCTGAGTCTCGCGCTCTGCGAGCAGGTCGATCCGGACTCGCTCGCTCCGTGCATTCTGCGGCTGGCGGCGCGGGTCGGCGAGGTGGCCGGCTCGGGCTCGGGCGACGCCCGCGACAATTGAAG
>NW_013657638.1:42505-48867 GCF_000142905.1 Thecamonas trahens ATCC 50062
GGCTCGGGCTCGGGCGACGCCCGCGACGCCGCCCCGCGACCTCGTGCCGGCCTTTTTCGACGCTGCACTCTTGCCGCTGGCAACGGCCTCGCCGGCCGCACACTCGCTCGTCCTCGACTTTGCAGTCCACCTTGTGCCGCGGGTCGAGGTCGCTGCCCGCTCCGCACTCCGCGGGTACGCGGTGCGGATCCTGAAGGCGCTCGCCGACGCCAACGTGACTGAGCTCTCGGACCACGCCAAGGCCGTGTACAGCGGCATTCTCGACGCACTCTCGCTCGCGGCGCCGGCCGACGCGACGACGGTCGGCGGCCTGCTCGCGGCGCTGCAGCCGCGGCTGGCGTAGGCGATCAGCCCTTCCACGAGAACAAAAAGTTGAGGACGCGGTAGACGAAAGCCTGCGCAAAGGCCATGGTCCGCGAGCGGGCCGAGGTGTCGGCGCGGGTGATCTCGACAGCGCTCGACATGTCGGCGAGAGTCTGCGACTCGAGCGCCGAGGCCATTCGAGGATCGAGGAACGAGACCACCACCTCGAGGTTGCGGTGCGAGGAGAGGAGGTCGAGGTTGAACGAGCCGACCGAGGCGTACATCGAGTCAATGGTCATGGTCTTGGCGTGGAGTGCCTTGTCGCCGAGCTCGTAGATGCGGATGCCGTTGCGGAGGAAGATGTCGTAGACGTGGATGGCGGCCATGCGGTAGAGTGGGACGTCGGTCTTACCTGCGGTGAGGATGCGGACGTCAACGCCACGGCGGGCGGCACGGATGAGCTGCTTGGTCAGCCACCGCGGCGGGATAAAGTACGGCGTCGTCATGTAGCATCGCGACTTGGCCTTGAGCAGCGAGAGCGCCATCGCCCGCTGGATGGCGTACTTGCCGCGGCGCGCGTTCGAGTACAAGACCTGGACAACGACGTCACCGGGCGCCGGCGTCTCTTGCGGCGCGTTGGTGATATGTACCGGATTCTCCGCCAGTGTCAGCGAGTACATTGCCAGCCGGTTGTACATGTTGCGCAGCGCCGGGACGTGCTTGGCAAACCGCGCCAGCCGCGCCTTGGTCTGCGCCGAGACGGACGAGTCAACGTTGACTGTCGAGACGTGGGCCTCGCCGTAGCCATGCGACGGTGGGAGGGCCAGCGCGCCACCACCAGTACCTGGGGCCACCAGCGGGCGGGTCTTCTTGCGTCCGGCATCGGCCGCAGCATCGGAATCTGCGCGCTGCGCCTCGTCGCTGGCCGGCGTCAGCCGCCCGCGCGACGTCGCTGCATACAGCTCGGCCTCGGAGAGCGAGTCCTTGAAGACAGTGGCGAGGTGGTCGACGGCCGGCCCGCGGAGCTGGACGTGGACATCGCGGAAGAAGGCATTGCCACCGACCGAAGGCCCGGCGTACTCTGCGGCGACGTTCATGCCGCCGGCAAAGGCCACGTCCGAGTCAACAATGAGCAGCTTGCGGTGGTTGCGGATGAGCGGGTCGCGGAGCGTGGCCTGCCACATCCACGGCCACTGCCACGACCACACCGGGTTGAAGGGGACTACTCTCACGCCAGCATCAATCAGATGCTGGACATGGCTCTGGGAGAGCCTCAGCGAGCCGATGGCGTCGTACATAAGGATGACATCGTCGACGCCCGAGGCCTTTGCCTCTGCCAGAGCACTCAGTGTCTCCGATCCGATGGCATCCGGTTCCAGCGTGTACGTCCCGAGCCAGAGTCGTCTTCTCGCTCCGCGCATGGCCCGCCACATGGCCTCAAAGGTGGCCGATCCCGACGAGTAGAGCGTCACCGAGTTGCCGGCCGAGATGGCGCCCAGAGGCGCAAGGTCTGAGAACAGCTCCTGGTACTGCTTGCGGAACCTGGCAAGCACATGCCGCGCCCGTCCTGCCATCCGCAGTCTCACCGCGAAGAGGGGTGTGTCCGTCTATTGGCCGTCTGTCGTGGTGGTGGTGGCGGTGGTGGTGGCGGTGGTGGTGGCGGTGGTGGTCTGGGGGCACTCGACGGACGCTCAAGTTGTGCGCGACATGGTCTGCCGCCGTCACTAACCGCATACCTTCTACGATGAATGACCGATGGCCCCACCACACACCACATCACCACCGCCACCCCGATCCGATCTCTTGCGCCACCCGACGGGCGCGACATGGACCGAGTCTGGCGCCATCACTAACCGCATACCTTCTACGATGAATGACCGATGGCCCCACCACACACCACATCACCCCCCTCCCCCCCCCCCCCCCCCCCCCCGCCCTCCCATCATCGAACCCGCTTTCGATGCCCGACACAACTGCTGCGGCTGCTGTGGCGACTCAGGCGACTCCGGCCAGCCACAGCCGTCGACAGCCACCACCACCACCGCCACCTCACTCGACTGACGGGCATGGGGCAAGGGAATGTCATGTCGACGACATTGTGGCGTATCCTGTGTGTGGTGGTGGGCGTGATGAGTAGCTGTGCTTTGGCCACAATACCCTGCAACGTCACCTCGGCTTGCCTCCCCTGCACCCCGACCGAGGCGCTGGAGAGCTTCTGCGCCGCCACGGGCTTACGGCAGGAGATGACCTGCGCGACAGAGACTTTTGACACGGATGGATCGGTGACACTCTCCTACCGCCACTGTGGCGCCGAGGATGGCTCATCCACTTCGTTCTGGCTCTTCCAGCTCATCATGTCGCTACTGGGCGCTCTCGCCGCCGCCTTTGTCTTTGTCCGCTCTCGCTGGCATCAGCGCATGCTCCACTCGCGCATCGCCAAGCAAGTCGGGGTCTCGCGTCGCGCTGTTCGCTGACCGCACATCGCCACATCGCACACTGCTTTCTGGCTACCTTTACTGCATCAGTGCCGCGTTGAGCTCGTGGTCTTCGCTGGCGCCGGTCATGACCATCTCGGCGGGCATCGAGGCAAACTCGGGCGCGTCGTCGGGATCGATCATAAAGATCGAGACCTTCAGATACAGCGGCTTGGTCGCCTGGGCGATGTTGCCGACAAGCGAGCCGAGCTTGAACTTACCGGTCACCTTGCCGCGCTGGAGGAGCGCGGCGAGTGGGATGGAGACGGTGCCACCGGCCGAGCGCTCGCGCGAGACAACGTCAAAGACGGCGGCCGGGAACTTGTCGAGCCAGACCTGCAGGCCCGAGTACGAGCAGTGGAGGTGGATGTCGTCGGTGGTGTTGAACTCGAGCGGCGCGGCGTCCGAGACAAACAGGACCGACGGCGACGAGAACTCCTGGCCGAGCACCGAGTAGTCTACCTTCCACTGCTCACCAGGCTCGGCGGAGAGGTGGACGACAGAGTGGATCATGAGCTTGACGAGCCAGGTTCGCTCGCGGACGGCGTCGGTGTAGTCGTGGCTCGCAAACTTGGCCGAGAGCGCAGACATGTGCGCGAGCAGCTGCGCCTCGTCCGACTCGTCGAGCTGGGTGACAAAGAACGACGCGTCGGTGCTCGCGCCGCCCACCCCACTGCCGCCGCCGCCAAACACCGCCGGCTCGGCCAGCGCCGAGCTCGACGCAAACCGCGTCGACTGCGAGTGTCGCGTGTGGTCCGGCAGAGACTCGAGGAAACCGTGCTTGTTGGGGATGATGGCCATCCACTCCTCGGGCAGTGGGTCGACGCTAAAGTAGCCCGGGTCGACTGGGATGTACACGCCCTGGTGGCGGGCCATCTCAAAGACCGACGGATCGACCGTGTTGAGCTTGACAAAGCCAAGCGTGGCCTTGAGCCCACACTCGGCCATCTCGCGAGTTGAGAACAGTTGAAAGTAGTCGAGCTTGGAGACGAGGCCCGACTGGAACTGCTTGAGGTAGAGCGAGGTCGACGAGAGCGGCTTGGCATGGACGGTGGAGAAGAGCTTGATCTCGATCTTGACCTGCCGCTCGAGAAACTCGACAAGGCCGGCGTCGTCGGCCCAAAAGTGGAAGACCCGCAGCTTGTGGACCGGGACGACCGAGCCCTCAACGAGCTCGAGCGGAATGCGCGTTGTGTACTGGAACACCGTGTACTCGAGGTAAAAGGTGCCGTCGCCAAAGAGCGACACCAGGTCCGGCGTGTCGTAGAGCTCGTGCAGAAAGGTGATGAACCGGACAAGTCGCATGTTAGCCGGCCGAAAGTTGGTGTCGTCCGGTGCCACTTGGACCGCCTCGCCAAACGAGAACGCATACTCCCACGCCGCCGGCATCGGTTTGGACGGGGTCATCAGCGCTCGTGACTCGGACCGCCGCCCCGACGCCGACGCCGCTAGCAGCGCCGAGGGCGTTGCACTCCGCATCGGTGTCGCCGGCGTGCCGAGCGTCGTCATCGCCGACGGCGAGAGGCTGAACGAGCCGAGTGGACCGAGCGAAATGTCGCCGCCGCTAGCAGTACCAGCGAACGCCAGCTCGCCCCCGCCCCGACTGCAGGGTCGTCCTCCGATGGCAGGACTGAAGGCCCGGCGGCGACGGGGACGCCAATCGCCGCTGCAAACTTGGTCACCATCCGCTTGAGCTTCTGCTCGGTGAGGTACAGGTCGTAGCAGAAGCGGCAGACCCTGGCCGGCGCGTAGAACTTGGCCTTGTCGTCGGCAATGATGGTCGACGCGTCGAGGAGCTGGAACCAGCGGAGCTCGATGCCGCGCGACTTGAGGTGGTGGACCGTCTCCAGAATCATCTTGAGCGTTAGCTCGTAGATGAGCTCCTCGGACGAGCACCTCGTCTTGCAGCACCCGCAGGTGAGCATGAGCAGGTAGTCTTTGGAGACCATCTCGCGCTCGGCCGGCGTCTGCACATGCGCCTCGCCCTTGTCGCGCGCCTCAAAGTGCGCGAGGCACTTTGGCGTGAGCGTAAAGTGCTTGACCTGCAAGAACCACCACTGCGAGCCGGCGTCCTTCATAAAGTCGGCAACGAGCTGCGCAAACTGTGGACGCGGCGTCACGTTCTGCTCCACATACTGCACAATCGAGTTGGTCATCTCCGCCACTTCGCCAAGCGAGCGCCCGGTGAGCTTGAACACCGTCGTCGCTCCCGCGTCGCCGGTCTGGGTGCAATACCGCCGCTTAAAGTCGGTCGTTGAAATGTCGTCCACCGCAATGTTGTTCGAGATGACATACGCCTTGCACGCCTTGCCCGCCTCCCACACGCACCGCACAATGGTGGCCTTCTTGCCCTTAAAGTTGACAAACTTCTGGATGCAATACGGCGCGTTGGGCGGCGACGAGAGCACTGGCGCGAGCGTCGCGTCGAGAGCAGCGTAATATCGTTCGAGGTGAACGGCGACGAGTGCGCCGGCCGCTTGAGAATCGCTACCAGCACGTCTGCTAGATCGTCCGTGTCCGAATGCCCGAGCCGCTCCATGACATGGTGGTCGGCTCCGTCGTCGGTCCGATACACATACCCGTCGGCAGAGGTGTAGTACCAATGCATGACGTCCATCTCGCACACAATGGTGTCGGGCATCCGCAGCTTGAGCCGTCCTCCGCGTCGCCGCTGCTCCTCCCGCGTCCCCTCTGGCCGCGGCGCGAGCAGCTGATAGAACCGGATGCCCGGCTTGATAGGCAGCTCCTTGTAGTCGTGGGCTGCATAGTCAAACGCCACTCGCTTCAGTAGCGCCTCGCTCGCCTTGCGCTGCAGCTCCAGAATCGGATCCACCCCGCCGTCCTCATCCGAGTCCGACCCGCCGCCGCCAAGATTCCGAAACGGCGTCGACCTCACCGGCAGCGCCTTTCGCGCCACATCGCCCTCGTCTTCTTCCTCGTCCTCATACGTCGGCCCCATGACATCATCAAAGCTCTTGTCCGCCACCCGCCCCCGATCCCTGTCGTCCCGCGCAGCGCAGCCGAATCAAGCGCAGCCGAATCAAGCGCAGCCGAGTCGAGCGCAGCCGAGTCGAGCGCAGTGCAGAGCAGTGCAGCCAAAAGCGGTAGCGCAGCACAGCCAATCACCACCAACCCATGTGAGACCATATCATACAAGCCCCTCGCCCCTCCTCCGCCCCCCCCCCCCCCTTCCCCCCTTCCCCCTCCCCCCTTTCCCCCGTTCCCCCTTCCCCCCCCTCCCCCTCCCCCTCCCTCCCTCCCTCACCACCTCCACACGTACGCCGAGGGAGTCACAGCAGCCATGGGCGTGGTTCACAACCACTTCCACAGTCAAAGGTGGGGATGAGTGTGGTCGCCTTGCTCGTGTGCAGGTGGTCTCGTCCGTGCCTGTGGTCTGGGTGCGGTGCCGGTTGTTTGGCCTCAAACCACCGCCGTTGGTTGGCGCGAAGCCCATCCATTCGTCCCCTCGTTCATCACCGTCTCTCCCCTCACGCCGCAATCTCAACTCGACTCCCGCATCCTCTTACCACAACACCACAATACGGCGGCAACTCCTGAGCACACACCATCCCTCTCCCCCCCCCT
>NW_013657638.1:49010-68572 GCF_000142905.1 Thecamonas trahens ATCC 50062
GACTCTACTTGTGCAACCCACCAACGTCGCCTCCCGGTCCACCCCCCCCCCCCCCCCCCCCCCCCCCACCCCTCATAGCACCACCCCTCTCCCCACCCCATGCCTGTCCAGTACGCACATCCCACCGCTACCCCCCAACCCCGTATCTCCTCCTCCCGCACTCACCACCTTTACCAGACCGGGACTGGGCACACCGGCGTCGCGCCTGGCGTACGTCCTGCTGAACCTTGTGGGACAGACCGTCCGGATCACCGTCACCACTGGGAGCACGTATGTGGGAAGGCTGCATGCTGCCGAGCCTATGGACGGATCGAGTCGTGTAGCTGCTGCAGATGGCGCTGCTACGGCGGCGGCGGGCGCGTCGGCTGGCGGCGGCCTCGGCATCGTTCTCCGCATGGCCCGCAAGGAGCCGGTCGATGCCTCGGCCCGGCCGCTCCGCATGGTCCTCTTCCGCCCGCAGGACGTGCTCTCGATCGTGGCCGACGACGCCCAGTTCCTGGAGGACATCCCGGGCTCGGGCACCTATGCCCGTGACGTCTTTTCTACCGATGGCGCTATCGCGGGCAAGGCCGGCCGCGCAGGCGGCGAGCGCGAGCTCGTCAAGTGGGACGTGGCTGGCGGCGACGAGACCGACTCGGCCCTTCTCTCGCTCGACGACCACAGCGGGTCGACAAAGTGGGATCAGTTTAAGGTCAACGAGGCCAAGTTTGGCGTCAAGACCGACTTTTCAGAGGAAAAGTACACAACAAAGCTCGACACCTCGGATGCACGCATCCGCGCCGTCCGCGAGGAGCACCGCAAGTACTACAAGACCGACAAGTCTGAATCGTACGAGTTTGCCGGCGACGATGCTGTCGACGAAGAAGACCGCTTTTCGGCTGTCATTCGTGACACCCCAAAGGGCAAGGGCAAGTCCAAGGGCAAGGCCAAGGGAAAGGGCAAGGGTAACCCCAAGTCCAGCCCCCATGCCAACGCCAACGCCAACGCCAACGCCAACGCCAACGCCAACGCCAACTCCAAGCCCAAGAGCAAGGGCAAGCGTGCCAGCCAGACCGACCCACCGCTCCCGCACTCTGGCGGCGCCTACGTCCCACCCGCTCGCCGTGGCCCGTCCTACGCCGCCGCTGCAGCTTCCGCCGCAACCAAGCCCAAGGCTGAGCCCGAGGCTGAGCCCAAGGCTGAGCCCAAGACCAAGCCCAAGGCCGAGGCTATAATGACTCGCCTTGGGGTGGGATCAGTTTAAGGTCAACGAGGCCAAGTTTGGCGTCAAGACCGACTTTTCAGAGGAAAAGTACACAACAAAGCTCGACACCTCGGATGCACGCATCCGCGCCGTCCGCGAGGAGCACCGCAAGTACTACAAGACCGACAAGTCTGAATCGTACGAGTTTGCCGGCGACGATGCTGTCGACGAAGAAGACCGCTTTTCGGCTGTCATTCGTGACACCCCAAAGGGCAAGGGCAAGTCCAAGGGCAAGGCCAAGGGAAAGGGCAAGGGTAACCCCAAGTCCAGCCCCCATGCCAACGCCAACGCCAACGCCAACGCCAACGCCAACGCCAACGCCAAGCCCAAGAGCAAGGGCAAGCATGCCAGCCAGACCGACCCACCGCTCCCGCACTCTGGCGGCGCCTACGTCCCACCCGCTCGCCGTGGCCCGTCCTACGCCGCCGCTGCAGCTTCCGCCGCAACCAAGCCCAAGGCTGAGCCCGAGGCTGAGCCCAAGGCTGAGCCCAAGACCAAGCCCAAGGCCGAGGCCAAGGCCGAGCCCAAAGCAAGCCCCAAGCCTAAGATCAAGTCCAAGCTCAACCCAAACGCAAAGGAGTTTACGCTCAATCCGTCGGCGCCGGCATGGACGCCCAAGCCCAAGCCACCGCCACCGGCCCAAAACCCGCGTCCCATGGGCATGCCAGGCTACATGCCGCAGATGGGCCACCCCGCCCCGCTTGCGGCGCCCATAGGCCACCTCTACGGCGACGCGCTCGCCAGCCAGGCCTACCCGCCACCGGCAGGCGTTGACCCCAAGTGGCCCGGCGCGCCGGGCGAGGGCTCCTTCCGCTCGCAGGGCTCGGGCGAGATGAACCCGGCCCAGTACCAGCTGATGATGGCCCAGGCCCAGGCCCAGGCCCAGGCCGGCGCGTACTACGCCCCGCCGCATCCGTCACCACCGCCGACGCAGGCGCCCCAGCCGTACCCGGGCGCGTACCACCCGCAGCACCCGAGCCACCAGCCGTACCCGTCGTACTTTCCTCCAGGCGCGGGCGCTCCGCCGCCGCACGGCCCGCCTCACCAGTAACACACACCTCGTCACGGGCCCTGCACGCCGCCGCCGGCCGCCGCCGCCGCCTGCGCCTGCTGCGCAAGCAGATACTGCTGCCGCTGCTGCGCCTGCATCTGCATCGCCTGCATCTGCATCGCCTGCATTTGCGCCTGGTGCGCCGCCGCTGCCGGCGACGCCCCCCCGTTCGATCCCAGCGGGTCAAACGCCGCCATGTACGGGTTCGACACCGCAAACGCAGAGCCGCCGCCGCCGCCGCCGTACTCGCCCATTCCCGTCGAAATGTACGGGTTGTTGTAGTAGTGGAGACTCGGTCCACTGTTGGCGTACGGCGAGAGCCCCGCTCCGTCCGAGCTGGCCCAAGGCGTGCCCGGCGGCGGCGCAAAGACACCGCTGCCAAACGGCCCGCTTGCTCCAACATTGGGCCCGAGCGACACGCCCGCGCCCGGAAGCTCTGCTGCCCGCGCCGGCGCCGCAAGCTCGGGGAAGAGCGATGGCGGCGGAGCCGAGACTCCGCTCCCGCTCTGCCCGCTGCCCGACGACGCAAAGTCGGTCGGCGCGAGCAGTGCCGAGAACACCGCCGTCGCAGACGAGTGCTGCGTCGCCTGGCCCGGCCTGGGCGTGCTGCCGTCGGCGCCGCGGACGCTCCGCTCCTCACTCTCGCTCCCGGCCTCGGCCGAGGCCGTGTCAAAGGTGAACGCCGTCGAGCGCTTGGCCTTGCGTGGGCGCGGGAGTCGGAACGACGCCAGCCGCAGATTGTACAGCGCGCCCTCGACAAGGAGCTCGTTGTCCTTGTAGTGTGAGATGAGGTCGTGCCAGAGCTGGTCGCGCGCGAGCGTCTTGGCATTGCCGACAATGATGAGCCCGTGCTTTGCCCGCGTCAGCGCCACGTTCAGCCGCCGCGGGTTCGAGAGGAACCCGATGCCCTGGTACTGGTTTGACCGCACGCACGAGAGCACAATGTAGTCCTTCTCGCGGCCCTGGAACTCGTCGACAGACGCAACCTCGACATCGGCGTACAGCTCCGGCCGGAGCTCGCCATTCCGCTGCAGGTACGAGAGCAGGTACGCCCGCTGCCCGGCGTACGCCGTGATGACGCCGACTTGCCCTGGCGAGACGCCCGTCCGGAACAGCGAGGTCACAATCTCCTCTACAGCCTGCGCCTCGGTCGTATTGAGGTACGACGAGCCCGAGGCCGAGAGCTCCTCGCGCGACGCGGTGTGGAGGAAGAACGTCGGCCGCTTGGCATCGACCCACGGGAACTCGGCCGCAGACGCCAGCGCGTTCTCGGCCGGTTGGTACGAGTTGAGAAGCGTGCCCTCGTAAAAGGTGTTCGACGGAAAGGCCGAGATCGACGGATGCATCCGGTACTGCGTCTGCAGCCGCACCGGCCGATGGCCGAGACACACCAGCCGCTGGAAGAGCGAGACCGAGAGCCCGGCATTCGACGCTGGCGCAGACTTGATGACCGGGCCTAGCTGGTGCTGGTCGCCCACAAGAATGACCTGCCGCGCGCCCTTGACAATCGGGACCAGGCACTCGGGCTCGGTCGCCTGCGAGACCTCATCGATGAGCACTCGCTGGAACCGCCGCCGCATGAGCCGCGGGTCACCAGCGCCGATGCAGGTGCAGCAGATGACGTCAGCGGCGTCAAGAACCTCGCGCTCGGCAGCCAACGTCAGCGACCGCAGCTTCTTCTCGTCGCCCTGCGAAAGCGACCCGACTCGCTCCTTGAGTGCCGCAAGCTTGGCCAGCTGCGACTTGTTCGGCGTCTGAAGGTGGTTGACCTGGTAGTGGAGCGTGAGAAAGTCGACTGGCGTGTCCACAGACTCGCGCGAGAACGCCGTCAGCCGCACCACACGCAGGCCGGTCGCGTGGATCTTCTCCGCCAGCTGGTCCACCGCCACGTTCGATGGCGCCGTCACAAGAACCTGGTCGTGCCCGCTCGATGGCGCCGAGCGCACAAGGTGGTACACAAGCGTCGCCGACGTCACAGTCTTGCCGGTCCCGGGCGGGCCTTGGATGAGTGAGAGCGGCGCCGTCAGTGCAGACCGCACCGCCGCAACCTGCGACTCGTTGAGCGGCGGGAGGCCCGGCGCAGAGAGGTCGTCTGGCAGCACTGCCGCAAGCGCCATCGTCTTCACATCGTGCCCAAGGAGCCGGTGGTAGATGACGCCCGCCACAGACGCCTCGTCGGTGGCAAACGCACTCAGCGCCGTCTTCATCCTCATGAACGGCGTCGACTTGAAGATAAACTCGAGCTTGAACCTAGTCTCGCCCGCCGGCGGTGACTTGGCCGACGCCAGCTCAAGCACAACCTCCTCCGCGGACGAGAGCCGGACCACCGTGCCCTTGTCGTTCCACTCACCGCCCACTGTCGAGAGCTTGAGCTCGTCGCCCGGCACCACCCGCACCTCGAGCTCCGACGTGGCGAGCGTGAAGACCGCCACCCGCTTCTTGTTGAGCCCAAACTCGAACCGCGCCTGCACAATCTCAGACTGCGACTCCTTGAGCTTGCGGTCGTGGTCAGCCTCCATCGCAATGAGCGCCAAAAACGTGGCCTTGTACGCATACGCGTCCTGGTACCGCAGCGAGACCGGCGCGAGCTCGCCGGTCACAGCCTCGGACGTCAGATCCGCCAGTGTGCCCTCCGGATGCGACTGCCAGTACTCCTCCAGCCGGATGATGTCCTGCGTAGCCAGCCGCCGCGCCCGGAGCCACTCGTCCCGCGACGGCGTACCCACCAGCCACGAAACCAGCACCTTGTCGGCAATGATCGACGACCACGACGAGGTGTCGCGCTCTGTCTCGGGATTCTGCGAGCACGCCCGGCACATCAGCATCACCACGTCGTCGTCCACCGCCACCAGCCACCCGAGTGTAAACACGTTGCTCGACTTGCAGCTGCAGCATTGCAGCACACTGGCGCCCAGCGACGACTTGGGATGCAGCGTCACCTCCTTATGCCGCGATCGAACAAGGTGGGACACAATATGCGATGCAGATCCCGTCCGCCCGTTGCAGAACCACTTGTTGCACCGGTTGCACTCGACGAGCGTGTCCGGGTTGTGGATTCCGCAATATCTGTACGCAGAGAGTCACGTCAGTCCCTCCTCCTTCCACCCAAGCTCACACACATATCCTCACAACCGGCCTTCTACAGCTCAACTACTTCTGCAACCTCGTTGCCGCACAGCGTGGCGCCGCGAGGTGCAAGATCTCCCCGTGCTGCTTGTCCGACAGCCACAAATCCGACAGGCGGGTCTAAGACACGGGTTGAACACACTCATCCCCTCCATTCTCCACCAACCCAACTCCTCGCCCACGCCCATCTCCCATCGCTCCATCTCCACACCCGTTCTCAATTCCGCATCTCCACCCATGCGCCAGTCTCGGCCCCGAGTGCGCCTTGCTCTGCCCGCCACCGCCCGCCACTCGCGACTTCCAAACGAGTGGATCAAGTCGGACAATGGCGACGGGGGGGGAGGTGGGGGGGGAGGGGGACATAGTAGGCGCTTCCGGGGCCATGACGAGCAGACACAGACCAGATGTACATGGCCACCACGTACCCACAAGCTTCAGCAGGAATGTCATCTTCTCCCTCGGTGCCTTCTCCGCACAAGCCGTCTTCGTTTCCGTCCTTGCCACAACCCTCGGCCAGAAGAGCCTCCGAGTCGGCACCCGCACTCGGCTGGTGGTCACCGGCCTCGACATCGGCTTCCCGTTCGGCGTTGGTGGCAGAGACAGAGGCTCGGCGGAGCTCTCTCCATTGGTTACTTCCTCGAGAGTCACCGCGTCAGAGGCCTTGCTCTCGCTTGGCTCCTGGCCCTCGTCGGTAGCCTTGGCCACGCTCGCGCCCACAAAGCTGAAATTGTAGTCGGACGACATGGACCAAGACGAGTGGCCATTCGCCCCGCCGCCCACCACTCTTGCTGGTGCCGGCCATCGGCAGTGGTATGTGTGCCTCCGGAGTCAAACGGCCTTTACAACGTCTGCTATTCGTCTGTACCTCATGACTGTCCGCCGATCGGGACGTAGGGGGTGAGGGCAAGTGGCCGCCACATCTTCCACACGCAGAACAGTGCAGTAGCGAGGCCGAGGAGCGCCTCAGCGATGGCCACAATAGAACCGATGAGCGTCGTGGTGTAGAGCAGTTCGGCTGTGTTGCTGCAGTGCGACGTGGCAAGCACAACAATGAGTACGTAAGCACCCCAGCTCCCAGCCACGAGCGACACAGCCCCCATGAGCGCCGCGATGCCGACGTCGGACCTCGTCGCCGGCAGCTGGAGCCAGCCACGCTTGTCGGCGATCGAGAGGCCGACTATGACGCTACAGGTGACAAAAAAGGCGCCGCCAGTGGCATAGGCGTAGATGCGCAGCCACCACGCCAGCGGCTTGTCACAACTCGCGTCGCGGTAGATATACCCAAGCACACCGCTCACCGCCATGTTGCTGGCGAGAGCGACAGCTAGCGCAAGGAGCAGCGCGTGGAGTGTTGCCCATGCCTTCCACGACAGCGGCGGCCGCGAGAGCGCAAACGGCGCCACCACGCGCGGTGTTACGTACGTCACCTGCAGTACCGGCCGTGCCTCGTCGACGTAGGCCTCACGACGGCGGCGCAGCGACGGCCCACAGCCGCTCACTATCACCGACGGTACGTCATCACCGGACTGCTGCGTCGGGTGCATCAAGCTGCTGCCAAAGTCAGACGACGAGTCCTCAGACATCACCTGAGCGAGATCGTCAAAGTCCTCGTCCGAGTACGACGACGCCGGCTCGTGCGGCGGCGCGCCGGCGTGGTAGTTGGTGTACTTGGAGTAGACGGCATCAAACGGCAGCACGTCTGGCAGCGCTGCACCAGGGAACCCGCTCCGCCCCATGGTCAGCGACCGGAACGAGGTCGGCCGCGACGACGAGGCAACAGTGCCGTCGTCAGGGCTCTCCTTTCCGCTCCGCCGTCCTGATCGTCCGCCGCCAGCGGCACTCCCTACACTCCCCGCACCTCCTGCACCAGCCGTGGTTGTAAACAGCGGCGCAACTTGCGTCCTTCGCGTACTTGCCCGTCCACCGTGTCCTCCACCATCGCCATACCGCCCTGCATCTTGCCTACCACCTCCGCCACCTGTTATCCCACCACCCGATTCCGCTGCAGCCATCATTCCCACCTCGCCAACACTGCCGCCTCCACTCACCACAGTGCTCCCCACAGAACCAGTCGCAGTCAGTCCACTTGCTGAAGCACCGGTACTGGTGCCAGCAGTGACAGCGGCGGGTGCGGGTGCGGTCACCGTCGTCGTTGTCAGAGTCGCCTCGGCTGGGCACTGTTCGTCGCTGCTGCTCCGTTGTCTTGTCCGTCTGGACATGGCTCCAGCTCTCGTCTGTACGCGCTTGTCCTGTCTACGCCTTGCCTCCACCCCCCTCTTGCCCCTCCCCCTGACCACTGGATGTGTCTTCGGTGGTGGAGTGGGGAGGTGGCCTCGGTCGAGTTGCTCTTGCTCTCCTCGTCCTCGCCTTTGGTCACTGGCCAGTTGGCAGCTGTCCGCCGGCAGGAAACAGTGTGGCCGTCATGCTAGAAGCCATGCTGGAAGCCATGCTCTGATCATGACAAAGACTGGTCCAAACCACACACCACATAGCATGTATCAACGTATACCATACACCTCCCCCCCCCCCCCCCCCCCTCCCCGTCATCACCTCCATCATCCAGCCGATCAGTCTCCCCTGCGATACACCGGCCCAGGCAGCCCTTGTGTCCTTCCAGCCCTGATCACAGGCGCCTGGCCCCCCCCCCCCCCCCCTCCCCTCCCACCCACCTCCCACCCCACTCTACGTGGCACCACGCAAACAGATGAGCGGGTGGCGAAGAGTTGTACCACGGATGGTCTTCTATACTACCGTCAGTGTCCTCAACCTCACCTTTGCCGACCTCTTTCTACGCAACTGGTTCTCCACCGCTCCGCATGCCCGCCTTGCCCGGAGCCGAGGACGCGACACGGCATCGTCATTCTCATCATCATCATCGTCACTGCTGACAAGACGGCGGAATGGCCGGAGTCAGGGTGGAGAGTCGGGCGGTCGTGGGCGACGGTCTCGCTCGGGAATGTCTTCAAGTGCTCGTCGTCGTCGCCGTAGCGAGCCGGATGACATGCCGTGGCTTGCACCGGCTCCTGTCCTTCCGGACTGGGTCTATCACGCCCGGGGGCAGGAGCCGCCCGGTGACGACGTCGGCACGCGTGAGGCACTCGACGTTGAAGATGAGACCGACGGCGATGACGGCGATGGCGCTGGAGATGGCGCCGGGGGAAGAAGCTCGGGACGTGCTGCCCATCCTGGCGCTGCGCCCACCTTTGGTCCCGAGGACGTGGCGCTAATTGACGAGCTCCTACTCTCGGACCTTGTTGACGACCGCATCGCTGCCATGCGAGTTCTTGTCTACTACTGCATCCAGCCGAGCTCGTACATGCGCGCCATTGAGGCGCTGCACACGTACCTGCCCAAGCTGCCCAAGATCACCGAAATGCTCGGCAGTGACCTTGCGGTCCTCGACGTTGTCATGCACGCACTTGTCCACAACGCCCCGCTCCACGCCTACGTCATAGTTCTTGTCTGCACCCTCATCCAGACGGTTCCGAATTGCGCCGAGTGTCTCGTCCAGCTGCGGCTCGTCGAGGATGTGCTGGTGCCAGAGATGGATGACTTTGACCCGACCAACCAGGTCCACCAGCTGGTACTGGTTGTCTTTGCCGCAGTCGCCGGCTTGAACGAAACCGCACGGCGACTTGGCGACGACATGGAAGTGGTCATGGCTGCTCTCTACACTGCGCTTTCGGCATCCCATGACCAGGGCAGGTTGCCGGCAACTGCGCTGCAGTGCCTCGCCAAGCTCAGTGCGTCGGCTGATGGCGCGCAGCTCGTGGCCGGCTTTCTTCCGTCCATGCTCAACCGACTCCGTCCAGTATTTACGTCGACCGTGTCAGAAATGATTGACCAGCTGCTCAAAGTCGTTGTTTCTGCTGCGCGCATCGACCGCGCCGCCGTTGCTGCCAATCTTGGGCGGCAGGTCTTCGACTTGCTCCTCCCACTGCTGGATGTGTCTGCCAATCCCCAGGGTCTCCGCGGCCAAGCCTTTGTGCGGTGGACCCTGGCGCTGCTCATCGAGCTCTCGCCCCTCCCAGACGAGGTCTTTGATCCGGAGGCCACCGACGTTGCTCATGAAGTACTCGGCGCCATCGCGAGCGTGCTGAATGAGCGGCGAGTGACGGCCGGTCTTCCGCGGCGTCCACTCCGCCTCACTCCGCGCAGTTCGTCCGGTCGCGCGGGGCCCTCGAGTGACGCCCCGCCTCCACTCGAAGAGTCAGGCAGCGTCAATGCCACCGACGCGGCCGCTACTTTTGCCGACCGTCTTGGCCACTGCTCGCTGCTGCTGGAGGCGCTGGCCCGGGTGCTGGATCCAGACGAGCCGTTCTCGACGCCAGAGGCCCGTGAGGCTGCGCTCGAGTTTGTGGCCTCTGGCACAGCCTCGGGCCGGCTCTTTGCCCAGGCTGCGCTCGAGTCATCACTCCTCCCGGCTGTCATTGCACTTCTCCGCCGCGGCGAGGCTGCGGAGCGGAGTCCACGGGCGGCGCCGCACGCTGTCCTCGCGCTACTTCCTGGCTTGCTTGCTCCGCTTGCGGGCGCTCCGGGCGCCCGCGCAGTTGCCGCCGTCGAGTCGGCAGGCGTGGTCCCGGCCGTCATCGATCTGCTTCGCGCCACCCACCGGACGGTGGCAAGTCCTCAAGACCTGCTTCCGCTGAACAAGTCACGCTCCGGCCTCATTCTCAGCCATGGCTACCTGGTGCTTGACGTGCTCTCGAGGTGGAAGTGCCTCGCCGACGCTATGACCGCCGCAGACCTCCCTGCGCTGCTCCTTGCGGTCGGCAACCTCAACGTGCCAGCGGGCCTCAAGCTACTGGGGCGGCTCTGCCTCGGCAACGACAACGAGTCGCACCCCTTGCTTGCCGCACATGTCATCGGGCCGACAGCCCGGTCGCTTGCTGCTAACCTCACCGAACCGTCCAGCAGCGACGACGCCGTCGCCAGCGCCAACTCGCTTGCCGTCGCACAGCTCCTCGCGCTCGCATTCTTTCCTCGTCTCCGCCGCATCATCTGCACCTCGGCCGAGACCGGTGACATGCGGCGGGCGCTTGTTCGGGCCTCCTGGGCTTTTGGCCACTCGTCGCTGTTGGCAGTCAACGTCCAAACCCTGCTCTGCACAGTCTGCCTCGGCATGGCGGAAGCTATCCGTGACGGGCACGACGTTGCTGACGACCCGCTCCTTGCCGAGCGCGCAGCGTCTGGACTTTCTCACGACACCACTGCCGGCCTTCTGACCTGGCTGATCGGCGTCGGCGCACCGAGTGTCAGAGTCGCTCATGCAGACCAAGTCCATGGCGCGGTCGCCGCCGTCACTCGTGCGCTGAGGTTTGGAAACATTGGCGGGAGCATCCGGCTCGCGCTCATGGCCGTCGTCGAGCCTGCTGTGGTTGTGGCGCTCGCAGCCCGCGCCGAGAGCCCGCGGCGGAGCCGCCCCGACACCGTCGTACCACTGACTGCATCGATGTGTGTCTTCGCCGACGGGCTGACCGCGGTTAATCCCGGAATGATGACGCTGCAGACATGCCGCGGAAGCCGGGCTGTGACTTCGGGCCGGTGGTACTACGAGGTGGAGCTACTGACCGGCGACGAGTCTGCAGAAGCCAGTGTGCACATCGGCTGGATCTCGACGTCAGCCACGCTTGGTATCGACGAGGGTATCGGTCAGGACGTCAACGAGCTCTCGTTTGGGTTCGGCACCTGGGGCGCGCGCATGCTCGGCGGTGCGCGGCCGGGAGCGTACGGGCGACAGGCTCGCGTCGGCGATATCGTCGGCGTCGTCCTTGATCTCGACGAGCGCTGGGCCGGCTTCTCGCTCAACGGCGAGTACCTCGGAGAGGCGTTTGAGCGTCTGCCGCTGCTGCGCCGGCCGTACGCACCGGCCGTCTCGCTGCGGATGGGTGAGGGCGTCCGGTTCAACTTTGGCGATTCGGCTGCTGGTTTTGCCTACCCTCCGCCCATCCCTGCGGCAGCGCTTGGCAGCCGGCTCCAGCCTGGTCTCCAACCGCGGACCGACGCGATCCGAGCCGTCGACACCATGCCGCAGGCTTCCGAGCTCGCTGATGCCTACTACCTCGAAGCCACGCTGGTGAGCGATGTTGCAGACGGGACCGAGCGGAGCGCTGGCGATGCCCATGCGGGCCTCTCCTGGACGACCGAGGACGTACGGGTGACGTGGACCTGGGACGACTCGCTGGTGGTCGAGGCCGGCAGCGTGACTTCGCAGGCCCGGTTTGGCTACCGGCGGTCGACGCCGGTCATCGCCAGCCCAGGAAGCACGGTCGGCCTCGGCGTCAACGTCGCGACCGGCCTGGTCTTTGGCGTTGTCGACGGGGTCGTGGTGGCGAGCGCTAGTGTCCACCTTGGACCGCCCGGCACACCGCCTGTCCCACGCGTCGTCGTCCGATCGCCACACGCGCGCCTCCGCTGGCAAGTCTGTGGCTTCAAGTAAGGTCTACAACCGGCGAGCAAGTCTGGCTCGGCGGCGTGTCGGGCGTGGGTAGCGTGGCAGACGCCGACGACCGGGCCTCGCCGGACGACGGTGTCCAAAGGTCGTCCAGCCGCCGTTGCGACGGCGGGACAAGAGTTCCGACCTGAAGCGCAAGCGGAAGGAACGATGGAAGGAGCGACGACCTCGAGGCCGACCAGGCCGAGACCACCGCCTGGGTGGCGCGCGCCGAGCGCGCAGCCCGCGCAGCTGTCTTGCCAGGCGAGCTCGAGTCGGTCGAGCGCAGGGGCGGACGAGGCTGCGATGATGATGGCGATGACAAAGCCGACGACTCCGCATGGGCGCGAGGACGCTGGGCGGCGCGAGTGGGCGCTCCGCGTTGCGCAAAGTACTCGGTGACCACGTTGACTCTCTGCTTGCCGGCCGACGAGTAAACGACGGCCGGATCCGGCGGGGCGTGGCAGTCTGCGGCCGACTTGAAGCGGAGAAAGTTGACGGCCCGTGAGACGGGGCGGGTTCGGAGACCCTCCACTGGCGCGCAGAGCGAGGCGGCGGTCTCTGGTGGAACAGCCGGGTTGAGCCACGACTGGCGATCGTGTTCCGAGGTGAGCAGGGCGGGCATGCGATCGTGGAGCCAGGAGATGTCTTCTGCTGCGGCGACGGTGACAACGGCGACGGCGTAGGAAAGCGCCCCGTCCGGACCGGGTATGGCCTCGTAGAGCGCAGCCATGTACATGACGCCGTGATCGGAGAGCGAGATGTAGTGCGGGTTCTTGGTCGCATCCCACTCGTAAAAGCCCTCGACGGCGACGACGCATCGGCCCGAGACCAGCGGGCTGGCAAAGAGCGGGCGGGCAAGCATGGTCTCAGCGCGCACGTTGATGACCGGCGAGCTCCACTCGGGCCGCTCAAAGCCCCACCGCATGGTGGTGAGCACCGAGTCGATGACCTCGCCGGAGCCCTCGCCGCGCATGGCCTGCACCACAGGCAGCGGTGTGCCGGGCGCCACGTTCGCCGACGGCCGCAACCGCTCTGCTGCCGCCTGACTCCGCCACCGCCTCCCGGTCGCCCGCTCAAGCGCGTCTGCTGTCTTGGTCATCGACGTCCGTCCGCACATGTTTCGTGTGTGGATGGGTGGGATGGGTGTGGGGTGGCGGTGTGAGTCGGGTGACGACGCCCCCGCCGAGTCGCTGTCTGGCACCGAGTGGAAGGACTCGGCGCAAAAAAAAGGTCGTAGTTTCGGTCGCGCGTTTGCTTGGCAGGCGAGGGAGACGCAGGTGGCTGTCGGGCTGACGGGCTACAGGTAGAGCGAGGCGGCAAAGACAATGTCGCGCTTGATGGCGGCAGAGGCCTGGCCAAACTTGGTCTCGAGGTCGGCGTCACCGATGGACTTGGCGGCGTCGCCGAGCTGGCGAAGGAGCTCATCGAGGCGGCGCATGGCACGGATGATGGAGCCCTCAAAGACGTCGGTGAGCTTCATGACCTCGGCGAACGACTTACCGTCGGCCCAGGCCATGACCGCCGGGAGGACGTGGGGCGGGAATGACTCGACGTACTCTTCGAGGTCGACTTCAAGCTTGCAGTCAATCTTGACCTGGCCGATGCGGCGGGTGATGATCTTCATCTTGTTGAGAACCTTGGTCACGTTCGGCTGGATCTTGACCTGCTCCTTGGACTTGCCCTGGAAGACAAAGCACGAGAGAATGCCGGCGACCTCGGCGGGGGTGAGGGTGGAGAACAGGCCGTCGAACATCATTTCGGTGAGGACAAGCTCGTCACCGGCGTTGATCTCCACCGCCACCCGGCCCTTGAGCTCGATGACGTTGTCGGTCGAGAGGTGGCCCAGCCGGCGGAGGACCCGCTGCATCTTCTTCATGTCCTCCTTGAGCGCAAGGTGGGACGACTCGCGGATGCCGGCCCGCACCAGCTCGGCCTGCTCCTCGAGCCGCTTGCGCTGCTCAAAGATCTGGAACGAGTCCGGGAGACCCGGGTCGGACGCAAGCGCAAGCTGGACGAGCTTGGACGGCGGCAGCGGCGTCGCCGCCGTGCTCTCGTCGCCGCCGCCCGAGGCGCTCGCACCGGCGAGGAGCGGGTGTGAGTGGAGGCGGAGCGCAAGCGACTCGAGCTTCTTAAGCTTCTTGACAAAGTCCTTCGACTTGATGTTGAGGTTCTCAATCGGGTCCAGCAGCGGAATGGCACCGTCGAAGCGACGGAGTGCCTCGCCGACCTTGCCAAAGGTGGCGGCAATGTCCGAATCGGACGAGAGCGAGTCTGGGAGACGGACCCGGAGCGAGGAGACGCCGTCGAGGAGCGAGACAAGGACCGGGACGATGCGCGGGTGCGGCTTGGAGCCCGGCGCCGGCGGCGTCGGGGCGAGCGCAAAGGCCGGGGCGGTGCCATCGCCGGCGTCGCAGCCGAGAATCATGTCGACCACATGCGAGGTGACGGCGCCGGCAGCAAGGCTGCCCTTGTCGTCGGTGACCTTGGATGAGGCCTTGCGGGTGTAGTGCGAGACGATGATGCCCCAGCCAAAGTCGGTCTCGCTGTCGACGCGGACGCGGGCGAGGCGGCCAGGCTTGAGGAACGGCACAATGTACTTGGGCTCGTTGATGATGTCGCGGAGTCCTGCGCGGAGCTTGGTAATCTGCTTGCGCAGGTTGTAGTACGACTCGTGGTTGGCCTCGTCGGGAACAACAAGGGCAGCCTTGGCCGCCGTCAGTGCCTCAAGCTGGGCCTCGAGCTGCGGCAGCGACTTTTCGTTCTGGAACTGGTGGAACGAGGCGAGAAGCATAAACTCGGGATCGGCAAACTCCAGACGGAGCATGTTGAGCAGCATGTTGTACGAGACGTGGAAAGCTGAGTTGAGCTCATCGGGCGCGCCCTTGATCATCTCCTTGGTCGTGTCGGTCTCGAGCTTCTCGTCGAGCATGAGAATGACGATACCACGGTCGTCGAGCCCGCGACGCCCGGCGCGGCCGGACATCTGAATGTACTCGCCGGAGCGGACGTACCGCATAGAGACGCCGTCGAACTTGCGGGCAGCGGTGAAGACCACCGTCTTGGCCGGCATGTTGAGGCCGATGGAAAAGGTCTCTGTGGCAAAGAGCGCCTTGAGCAGGCCCTCCTGGAACAGGATCTCGATGATTTCTTTGAGAATGGGCAAGAGACCCGAGTGATGGATGCCGATACCACGGCGGAGGAGCGGGAGCATAGTAGTGATCTGCGGGAGCGCGCGGTCCTCCTCCGAGAGCGAGTCAATGGCGTTGGCATAGACCGCGTCGACGAGCTCCTTCTCATCCTCCGAGTTAAAGTCGAGCTTGGACATCTGCGATGCGTAGCCCTCGCACTCGCGCTTGGAGAAGGAGAAGACAATGACAGGGTCGTAGCCGCGGTCCATGATCATCTGCACAATCTTGAAGATGTCCGACGCGCCCGGCCCACGGCGGTTCCGCTTCACGCCGCGCGCCTTGGCCGAGCCGGCGTACGAGTCGTTGGTGTCGGCCCTGAGAGAGGCGACGGCCTTGTTAAAGTTCGACTCGCGGAAGTTGCCCTTCTCGTCGACAACCAGGTACAGACCCGACCCACCCGCAGGGAAGATGTAGTGCTGCAGCGGCGTCGGCCGGTAGTCGGTGTACACCACATGGCATGGCTGCTTGTGCAGCTTGCAGATCCACGACGCAAACTCGCGGGCGTTGGAATGGTAGCCGAGAGAAAGACAAACCGGACAGAGTCCGGAAGGAGGATGATGGTCTCCTCCCACACCACGCCACGCGACGCGTCGCGCATGTAGTGGATCTCGTCAAAGATGACCCACGCCACCTCACGCATGATCTCCGATCCGCGGTACAGCATCGAACGCAGAATCTCGGTCGTCATCACCAGGCACGACGCGCTCGGGTTGATGGTCACGTCGCCGGTCATGAGCCCGACGTCGCCAAAGTCCTCCAGCAGCTCGCGGTACTTCTGGTTCGACAGCGCCTTGATCGGCGAGGTGTAGATGACGCGCGAGTTGGACCGAAGCGAGACTGCGATGGCGTACTCGGCCACAACTGTCTTACCGGCAGAGGTGTGCGCGGCGACAAGGACTGACTCGCCGTTGTCGATGCACTCGGTCGACTTGGCCTGGAACGGATCAAGCGTGAACGGATACTTGCGCGCCCGCTCGTAGTCGTCCGGCAGCGGCGCCGGCGGTGTGTAGTCGTCGGGCGTCACCACCTCGTGCTTGATGTTCTTCCGCGACTCGACGACGGCCTCGGCTGCCACTGTCTCGGTCACCGCCATCGAGCCCTCGCCGGCTGCGGCTGCACCCGCGCTCGCCGCGCTTGTCTTTTTGTTCTTGGCCGGAATGACCGGTGCCACCACGCTGCTCTTCTTCGCCAGTGTCGCGTCCAGCTTGTGTGCCCGCTTGGTCTTTTTCACCGGCCGCGATCCGGCCTTGCTCTCGTCCTCGCCGGCAGCAGCTGCACCAGCCGAAGCGCCTGCCTCATCGGCCACCTTCATGGGCGCCCGGAGCGAGCCTTCGTCGTCCGACTCGGAGCCGAACATGTCGACGCCACCAAACACAGACATGATACGAGTGTGGGGTGGTGGGAGTGTGTGTGGGGGGGGGGGATTGGTGTGGAGGTGGTAGTGAGTGAGGTGTGGGGGAGGTGGATGGATGGTGATGGTGGTGAGATGGGGGGAAATGGTTGGTTGCCATGCGAAGCTTTGTACAATGATGGTTGGCTTGGTTGCGAGGCTTTGTACGATGATGGCTGGCTTGGTTGCGAGGCTTTGTACGATGATGGCTGGCTTGGTTGCGAGGCTTTGTACGATGATGGCTGGCTTGATTGCGAGGCTTTGTACGATGATGGCTGGCTTGGTTGCGAGGCTTTGTACAATGATGGCTGGCTTGGTTGCGAGGCTTTGTACGATGATGGCTGGCTTGGTTGCGAGGCTTTGTACGATGATGACTGGCTTGGTTGCGAGGCTTTGTACGATGATGGCTGGCTTGGTTGCGAGGCTTTGTACGATGATGGCTGGCTTGGTTGCGAGGCTTTGTACGATGATGGTTGGCTTGGTTGCGAGGCTTTGTACGATGATGGCTGGCTTGGTTGTGAGGCTTTGTACGATGATGACTGGCTTGGTTGCGAGGCTTTGTACGATGATGGCTGGCTTGGTTGCGAGGCTTTGTACGATGATGGCTGGCTTGGTTGCGAGGCTTTGTACGATGATGGCTGGCTTGGTTGCGAGGCTTTGTACGATGATGGCTGGCTTGGTTGCGAGGCTTTGTACGATGATGGCTGGCTGGGATGCGAGGCTTTGTACGATGATGGCTGGCTGGGTTGCAAAACTCCATGCGATGATGACTGGCTGGTCGGCGTGTATGGTGTATTGTTGCACTCAAGGACGGGCCACGTCCTTGGAGTGGAGGAATAGGTAAACGTTGTGGAGGCCAAAGACGGCGTAGAGGAGGGCGGTGGTCATCGACGAGCCGCGCAGGGTCCATTGCGCGCCCGAGAGGACACAGTCATGGGCCATGGACGACGATGATGGCTGGCTTGGTTGCGAGGCTTTGTACGATGATGGTTGGCTTGGTTGCGAGGCTTTGTACGATGATGGTTGGCTTGGTTGCGAGGCTTTGTACGATGATGGCTGGCTTGGTTGCGAGGCTTTGTACGATGATGGCTGGCTTGGTTGCGAGGCTTTGTACGATGATGGCTGGCTGGGTTGCAAAACTCCATGCGATGATGACTGGCTGGTCGGCGTGTATGGTGTATTGTTGCACTCAAGGACGGGCCACGTCCTTGGAGTGGAGGAATAGGTAAACGTTGTGGAGGCCAAAGACGGCGTAGAGGAGGGCGGTGGTCATCGACGAGCCGCGCAGGGTCCATTGCGCGCCCGAGAGGACACAGTCATGGGCCATGGACGAGAACCGCATGATGGCCCAGACAAGAGTCGAGCCTGACCACTCGAGGGCCAGCATGATCCAGACAAAGGTGACAAGCCGGTCGTAGGTCTCTTGGTTGCGCTGGTACGGATACGCCGCCGAGTTGCCTGTGTTGTGAAGGAGGAAGAGGAAGCAGCCGAACGAGATGAGCGACATCCGCTGCGCCTGCGCCACGAAAAAGTACTCGACGCCGGTCTTGTGCCTGTACACCTCGGCGGGAACAAAGAGGCCGCGATTGATGAACCGGAGCAGGACGACTCCGGGTCGGTTCCAGGAGAGCAGCAACTCGCGCAGCCGCAGCCGCAGCCGCAGGTACAGCGACGTCATCCGCAGCGGATAGAGCGCTACCTCTTGGGTTGTATTGACTAGCTGGAAGATGAGGAACGTAGTCGTCGACGTCACCGTCGTAAACAGAATCCGGTAGAAGAGGAGCGGGAAGAGCGTGGCCGCCCACACCGCCAGCGGCCGGATCTGTCGCGGCCGTGACCAGCCAAAGTGCGGAGCAAAGACGCGCGAGAAGGCGTCAACCCGCCGTGCTTGCCCCACAAGAAGCCAGTAGAGCGGATAAAAGGTAAAGTTGTACGCAAGACCAAGCCCGATCTGCCACGTCTGGCTTGTGCCCAGCTCGCGGAAGATCGAGACAAAGGTCATCGACCAGATCGGCATCCCGATCATGGCAGCGGCGACAATGATCACGGCTCGGAACCACTGCTCCACAAGCAGGCATGGCCGCAGTCGTGCTGCTACAAACGCAGCCTTGCCCCGGCGCGGCCACCAGCTGAAACGCAGCCAGACCCCGTGGAAGAGAGAAACGACGCCGATGACCACCAGCGGCGAGACGTGGATCCATCGCTCAAACCGTGGCGTGGTCATCATCGACCGCACCAGCGCGCTCAAGCCGGCCGCCACCACCGCAGCAAGCACAATGCAGGCGCCCGCCAGCGCCTTGGGCATCGCTGGTACCGCCAGGCCCATAATCGCGGTCGCAGTCGCGCCGGTCACAGCGTACAGCATGGCGAGCATGGCTCCGCCAAAGAGCCAATACTCGCCAGTAGCGCCAGCTCGCTCCGACGGTGCGCCAGTCTCCAGCACAGGCGTCGGGATCATCAGCCACGCGGCAATGATCAGGATCGGTGCAAAGAGCATGACCGCTGTCCAGCCCCAGAGCCAGGCCACCGACTCGGTGACCTGAATCGAGAACGCCGGGCCCGCTCGGCGCCCATAGCCTGACCCAGCCGACGCCACTCTTCTGCAGGCGAGCTCGAGGTAAGCAGATCCTGCACTAGCGCCACCCTGCCTGACTCGGCATCGATGGCCATCAACGCCTGTAGACTCGGAACACTCTCGTCCAATTCGTCAGCCCAACTCTCGGCGTTGCCGTCAGCCATGTGTTCTGCCCCGGCAACCAAGCTCGACTTGCCGCTCTCCTCGTCGATGGCCACCAGCTCACGCGGAGACACCTCATTGCTGCTACTTGAGGCATACGAGCTCGGCTCCACCCGTGCCATGCGACGTGACTTGGGGGAGGAGAGGGGGAGTGGGGAGGGGGGAGGGGAGCAAGTCAGGTGGTGGGATTGTTGTTACCGAACCATTGTCAACAATCAACTATTATGGTTGAAATGGTGTCATCAATGATTGCCACCAAGGATAATAATGGTTGCCAAGCCATCATTGATACTGCACCATGACTCATCATCACCCCCCCCCCCCCCCCTCCCCCAACCCCCTTGACCCCCTGTCTCACTTCCCCCCCCCCCGTCAAGTGCTTTTGCAGTTA
>NW_013657638.1:69017-79063 GCF_000142905.1 Thecamonas trahens ATCC 50062
CTCACCCCATGTCTCCTACCCCCCTCCTCACTTCCCCCCCCCCTCCCACACCCCACCACCCACCACCACCACCACTCCCCCTTCACCCCCCCTCCACATACCACACACACACATGACCTCAACACCATCACCCGTTGCTGTGGTTCTCGCCGTGGCGCTGCTTGCTACCCTAACCATGGCCACCACCACCACCAGTACGCTCCCCATCACCCCCCTCCTCCCCCCCCCCTCCCTCCCTCCCCCCTCCCCCGTACTCATCACCCACCACCACAGACACAACATGGTTCACCGCATCGCTCGACGGAAACATTTACGCCCTGGACCCGGAGAATGGCTCGCTGGATCCGCGTGGCTCGTTCAGCTGGAACGGGACAGATGAGCTGCAGCTGACCCTGTCGCAGTCGGTGGCGGCGGGCGATGCTGCGGGCGAGAGAGCCTACTTTGCCGCAAACAACGTGGGCGAGACTCCGGCGGCAGTCATTGTGGCCGTTGACGTCTCGGTCACGCCAGTCACCTTTGTCCAGTCGCAGATCTACCCGTTCTACGTCGACGTCATCCATGTTGACGGCGATGACCTCGTGGTCCTCGCAAACTTGGGCAACGAAGCCATCCAGCTCAAGGCCATCGATGCAACGAGCCTCAAGGTGCTGCACAACCTCACGACGCCCATCTACGACGTCGAGCTTGTGCCAGGCGCTGGCTCGGCCTTTAACGCCGAAGCCAACATTTTCACCGTCCAGCTCTACTCGTTCAAGTACGGCATTCGGCTGGTGAGCCTCAACGTGAGCGCGCACAACAACACCATTCTGTACTTTCCGCAGATGGTGGCCGCCGTCGTCAAGATGGCGTACTCGCCGCAGCACGACGCCGTGTTTGGCATTGTCGGTGGCGGCGTGCTCCCGGTCTTTGGCTACCTCATCTCGCCGATCACCGGAGCCTTCTCGGACCGCCACCAGCTCACCGACGGCCTCGGCGCCTTTGCTGACCTCTCCTACGGCTTTTCCGCCGCCACCGGCGACGTCCTCATCGGCGTACCGCGCTACTCGGGCTCGACAGACTTTACGCTCGCCACCACCGCCACCATCCCGTTCCAGACCGCCGCCAAGTTCTCGCTGCCGTATCTGGCGACGCAGATCGTCGTCGCCATGGCTTGACCGCCGCAGCTGTAACATCATGTCCCTGGGCAGCAGCTGTCTGCTGCCGGCGCCCGTGCCTCACCGCTCGAGAAACGAGTCCGGAATCATAAACGTAAACGTGCCTGACGAGTACTCGGCGTAGGCGCCGTCGCGGTACGAGGGCGCGACCGCCCCGGACGCCACAGCCGCCATAAACGCCTCCACATCCGCCAGCGCCGACGACGGCAGATTCGCCTCCACGTGCCCGCACGAGAGCGTGACCGCCAGCGGATCTGCCTCGGCTCCACCCGGAAACATAGCCGAGCCCGGCGAGCCGGCAGCAATGCCACTCCCGCCGCCGCTACCACTACCCGCGGCAGCCGCCACCGCCGGTGCGTCCACTGACGGCGGCGCCATCGCCATCACTCCCTCGGGGTCCGAGAGGTACATGTTGATGGCGTTGGCCGGGAGCCAGTCGGCGAGCGCCATCAGCGTCTCGACCGAGAACAGTGCGTCAGCTGTGGCACGGTCGAGGCCGACCACGCCCAGAAAGCCCTCGATGACCGCGGCTCGCTGCGCTGCCATCCCGCCGTTACCTGTAGGCTCAGCTACAGCGTCTTCTGGGCTCCCAGCAGGTTCAACCACCAAGGTCGTCGACCCTTCCGCCGCCGGAGCGACTTCTGCCCCGCCGTCTCCGGTCGGAATCGGCGGCAGCGTGCCGGCAGCGCGGCGCTCGGCCTCGCGAGCATCGACAAACTCGATGAGGGTCCGCAGCGTGGCGCGAAAGTCAGCCATCGACGAGCCAATGCAGTCCAGGTGGACTGGGGTGTACGGGTAGAGGTTGTCGCCGACAAACAGCCTGCCCTCGGGCCGCAGATACAGCGCGATCGAGTCCTTGGTGTGGCCCGGAGTGAACAGAATCTCCAACGCGTTGTCCGGCGACGGGTTGGCGTCGTCAAGGTAGACCAGCTCGCCGTTGTCGAGCCAGCGCGAGACGCCTAGCACAGGCGCAGCAATCGAGTGCGCCATGCACAGAGAGGTGATGTCCGAGTTCTCGGTAAAGGTCCTGTCAGCGGCGCCCATGGCGATGTCGATGACGCTCGGCTTGCCAGCCTCGACAAAGTGCCTGTTCCCGCCGGTGTGATCAAAGTGGACGTGGGTGTTGATGACCAGATACGGCTTGTTCTCCGCGTTGCCATGGCTATCGATCCAGTCCTTGAACGACTCGCCGCCCGTCCCCGTGTCGATGACCACCACCTTGTCGCTCCCCTCCACCAGGTACAAGAACGGATACTGTCCGCACGAGTCCGCCTCCACCACCTTGACCACTCGCTCGCTCACTCGCTCGCCCGTAAACCTTCCTGCAGACATGGCTGAGTCGGGTGCTGGTGCCGGTGCGCCGGTGTCGGTGCGGGTGGCCCAGTCCAAAGCCGACCAAAGGAGGCACAGAAACGACACGACACGACTCGACCATCGCCTACGGCAGCAACGCCGCCGCATTGCTGCCAAGGCAAAGGCATCACGCCTACCGCCGCCACCGTCGGGCACGTGTCAGCGGCGGCGGTCGGCTGGGCCCGGCAACTCGACTGTCTGTTCGGTTCATTTTACTGCTGGGCACACTGGACGCCGCCGCCGCCACCACCACCGTGTCCGTGCTCGTCCTCGTCGTAAGCCTGGCGGCTCTGGCCCTCGACGTGCTTGACGGTGAGGTGGACCTCCTCGGCGTTCGGGTTCGCGGCCTTGGGACGGGTCGCCTCGGGTAGGATCTGGCGGAGCTGGTCGACAACCTCGACGGGGAGGACGTCGGGGAAGGTGACCGAGAACTCGATGAAGAGATTGCCGCGGAGCGCCGGGTTCTTGTTGCGCGGCATGCCCTCGTCGGGCACGCCGATGATCTGGTTGGGTGCAATGATCTGGCCGGGCAGGGCCTTGACCAGCAGCTCGCGGTCGTCGAGAGTGGTGATGTTGAACTCAAAGCCGGTGAGTGCCTCAATGAGCGAGAGCTTCATCTTCATGAACAGGTCGTCGCCACGGCGCTCAAATCGCTCGTCCTCCATCTCCTGGACCACAAAGACAATGTCGCCGGTCTCGAGGCCCGGCGCCTCGTTGGCCTTGCCGCGGAGCACAATCGACTCGCCGTGGCGCATGCCCGGGCGCACGTTGATCTCGATGTCCTCCGACTTCTCCATCAGCTTGCGGCCAGAGCACTCGGGGCACCGGTCGGCCGCATCGAGCAGCTCGCCCTCGCCAGAGCACGCATCGCACGGCACGTGCATCTGCTGCACCATGCCCGGGCCGATCTGCCGCATCATCACCTTGACACCCTGCCCGTTGCACGAGCGGCAGCTCTTCGCTTCCTTGCCGTCGACGCCGCCCTTGCCGCCGCACGGCGTGCAGAGCACCGACCGCGTGATCCGAAGCTTGCGCTTGCGGCCCTTGTACAGATCCGCAAGCTCCACCCCGAGCCCGTGCTTCATGTCGGGCGTCTTGGTCGGCGGCCCGCGCGAACGCCCACCGCCAAACAGATCAAAGATGTCTGCAAATCCGCCAGCACCCGGCCCGCCTGCACCCTGCAGACCCTCCAGCCCGAACCGGTCATACTGCGCCCGCTTCTCATCGTCCTGCAGCACGTCCCACGCCGCCGAGATCTCCTTCATCTTCTCAGCAGCCTCTTCGTCTCCTGGGTTGCGATCGGGGTGGTACTATGAAAGAGAGGGGGGGAGGGGGGGGGGGATGGGTAGGTGTGAGTCAGAGAAGCATTATACCCAGGGATGTTCGCAGGGGGTCGGAGTGTCTGTCCTTACCTTCTTTGCCAGCTTCATGTACGCCTTGCGGATCTTGGGCGTGGGACTGTTGACAGACGGGGCGGGGGAGAAAGGGAGGGGAGGGGGAGGGGAATGGTGAGTGTGGAGGAGTAGAGTCAGTAGAGGGTAGGGGGACGAGGGAGGGGGGGAGGGGAAGGGGAGGGGGGGGGAGGGGGGTACGGATGGAAGGTTGTGGGGGGAGGGAGGGAGGGAGGGAGGGGGGACCAACTGCGACCTTCCCTTCACGAATCCAATCACCGCACATTGGCGACAGGCGTGACGGGGGTGGCCATGGCTGGGAGACGGGGGGTGGGAAAGGTGGGGAAAGGAGAGCAAGAGGAAGAGGGGGGGAGGGGAGGGAGGGAGGGGAGAGGGGAGGAGGGGGGACATACGTGTCAGGCTCGACGCCGAGGACATCATAGAGCTCGCGGTGCTGTGCCATCTTCGTTGAGGAAGAGAGACGGGTGGTTCGTAGTTGAAAAGTCGAGAGATGATGGTGGGCAAGAGGCAAACTCGACGCAAACCATTCAGGAAGCATGTGGGCGGCTCTGGTGAAGGGGCACAAAGGACAAGAGTGTGTATGCGGGTGGAATGGTAATGGCGGAGTCATGATACGAGAACAACAATGGGCCGCGGAGGCGGCGCGATGCCGGTCAGCCACTTGGAGTGGCCCGAGCTCGGATCATAGCCGTAGTACCCGCGCTGCGCGGCGTAGAGCTGGGTAGCGACCGAGTGGACCATGTCCGACGGGAGCTCGCGGCGGGCGGCGGCGACGCCTGCGGCAAGCGCATCAACGACTTCGGGTGAGGGCGCCGACCGCGGCGTGGCGGGCGTCGAGCCGCGGGTGGAGATGACCGCCGGCGGTGCGGCGCCGAGCAGCGAGTGCCGCTCAGCCGCGAGAGAGGAGAGAACGGCAAGGACATGGCAAGCAAAGGTGGCAAAGAGGTGCGGCGTCATGACGACCGGCCGCTTGCCGGCCGCCGAGAGCTCACGCCGGCGCGCCAGCTCCTCGGCCATCTCCATCTCCTTGCACCGTGCAAGCTCCTCGGCCGCCTGTCCATCGTCGTCATCATTGCCGGCGGCAGGCGAGGCCTGCGGCATCGGCGCGAGCGGAGCCTCCGTCTCGGCCGGGCCGCGGTCGCGGTCACGGTTATGCGCGCCGGACGCGCGCTGTTCATAGGTCGACAGCGACTCTCCCACCGCGGACTCATCCGCAGGGAAAGCCGCCATCGACACCGGCACCTGGCTCGCCTGGCTCCCGGCCAGCGGCGTGATCTGCGGTGCCACAATCGGCGTCACAGGGTACGGCGCCGCCTCTGGCAGCCCCGAGTCAAGCGTCGACGGGCCGGCGAGGAGCACATCCTCCAGCTCGCGGGTCAGCGCGACCGAGAGCGCCTCGGCCGCAGCCTCGGCCCGAGTCTCCTGCACCATCACGGCTGCCGTCGTATCGTCTGCGGCGACGCGCGGCGAGTGCGCCGACTGCAGCGTGTCGTCGTGGAACGACGTTGCCACCGTCGTCATCGAAGACGTCTTGCGCTTCTTGACCGGCGTCGCCCACGCGTTCTCAAAGCTCGCCATGTCAAAGGCCGACGAGTCAAAGACAAAGTGTCCGTCCTGGGTCGGCGTCGGCGTGAGGACCAGCGAGGCGTAGCCGCTCGCAAACCCGCCCGAGCCGCTGCTCGAGCCAAAGTTACCCACCACCACCGGCGCAGGCACAAACGCGCGCGAGAGCGCCGGCGGCCGCACCGCCGAAGGCTTGGTGGCCTGGCCGGCCTCGGCCACGCCCGTGCTCGCACCAACATCTCCCACACCCGCCTCGTCCTCGTCAGACAGGTCCATCAGCGAGAGCGTCGGCACCGTGTTGAAGGCCAGCTCAGCGGCCTCGTCCGGCTCGGCACCGTCGAGCCGCGCCCCGTGCTGGACGAGGCAGCCCATGATCGAGTGCAGCGCGTGCTGCAGCTGCGCCTGCGACTGTTCGTGCGACCGCATCATCGACCACAACCGCTGGTTCTCCTGCCGCAATTCATCAAGCGTGGTGCCTGTCGACGAAGTCCGCGCCTGCAGCGCCGCCACTTGGTCCGAGAGCTCGTCGCGCTGCGATCGCAGGTGATGCAGCTCCGCCCGCAGCTGCTGCGCCGTCGCGCCGGTCGCTGCCGCCAGCGCGCTCGCGCCCGAGCTCGACGAGCCCTTGCGCACAATGGTCGTCAGCTTCTCCGGCACGCCGCGGACAAAGCCCGGATGCGAGAACCGCCAAACGCCCGGCCGCTTGTCCTTGGCAAAGCCGTACATGTTGCACTGACGGGTCCACGACGAGAACTGGTTGTGCTTAAAGTACTTGCCGAGCACCACGTCTTCCATGCCCTCACGGGAATGGACTTCAAAGCCACGACCGTCGTCATCCCACGACACAATGTTGTCGGTCGAGGGATCAGAGACCATGGCAAAGGTTTTGGCCAGAAAAGGCGCCACAGCTTTGCTGCCCGACGACAGCGCGCTCGTTGGACACGACGCTGACCGATGCAACAAAGACATAACGAGGGAACAAAGCTGGATCCAAGCAACGTTTCAGAGGAGGTGTTGTACACAAAGGTGTTGAAGGCGGTGGACGAAGACGGCCGCTCACGACTCGATGACGGTCTCTACTGCTTGACGTAGGTTCTTGTGCTTGGCGACAAGTGTATGCCGAAATTTCGAACTTTTGCCGGCCAATGGAAAACTCCGCGCCGGCTCGTGGAATCTTCCGTCCGCTCGAACACTTTGAGCCACAGTACCCTGTGCTGCCTGTTGCAGAGTCTGCAAGCAGATGGGGTGGAAGGGATGAGGGAGGGGGGGTTGGACGATTGTTGTAGTCGGGGGGAGGGAGGAGGGCGACGCGAGACCATGGGCGGGTGACGGGGTGGGGGGAGGGGCGGAGCGGAATCGCTGGCCAATGGAAGGTGACTCTCAGAAGATTCCGACAGCGGGTGTGGCAAGGCGTCACGGCGGCGAGGCCGAGACAGAGCCGCTCGACGACGAGAGCGGCTGCGAGGGGATAGGCGTAGGACCGCAGCCTGCTGCTTCCTGCGAGAGCCTCGTCTCCCTTCCGAGCTTCGGCGCATTGCCCTTTCGACGCTTCTTGATCGGCGACTCGGGGATGAAAAGGACCCGCGAGCTGCCTCGCGGGGCAACTGGCGCTGTTGGCGGCTGCCGCACAATGTATCCGGCTACGACCGGTGGCGCCAAATTGGCTGCTTGAGCCTCGTCGTCACGCCGTCGCTTGCCAATACCCTGGATGCCGGCCCGACGCCCGCCCGAACTGGCATCGCTTGTCGCCGACAGCAGATCCAGGCCGTCGTTGCCGCTGCTGCCGACGTCGCCGACGCCGGCAGCTGACAACCTCCGCCTTGGCCGCTTCGGCGGCGACTCGGGCACAGCCACAACCATCGGCGCGAGCGCTCGCGCCTGTGCCAGTGACGCCGACGTTGACGAGTGCCGCCCGGCCGCCAGCAGCCGGTTCGCCTCGACCGCCAGCGACGGTGCCTTGGCGCTGGCCGCCGCCGCTTCCGCTTCCGCCGCAGCCGCGCGATCCGTGCGCCGCTTGGCTTTGGCCTTGGCCTTACCCTTGCCCTTGCCCCTGTCCTTGTCCTTGTTCTTGGCTCTTGCCTTGACCTTGGCCTTGCTCTTGGCCTTACTCTTGCTCTTGTTCTTGCCCTTGGTCGGGACCACGACCTCACGGAAGAGCCTGTTCATGTTGCCGAGACCAAGCGTGAATCTGTTGAGCGCCTCCATCGGGATCGAGCTCGGATACGCGCTTGCCGGGACGTCCGAGCCGTGCTCGCGCCGGCCGGAGGCGAGCCGGATGGTTGCGAGCCTTTTGTCGCCTGCCATGCGGGCGTCGGCGGCGGTCGCCACCGACGAGACGAGCGACGCCCGTGCCGAGGCCGACGTCGCTGGCAGGGTGTGCGCGAGCGACTCGCGAAAGTACGCGTCCTCGCGGAAGAGTGCGTGCAGGGTCCGCGGAAGCAGGGCACCGTAGCGCTCGCAGAGGAGGGCAATGAACGCTTCCCATGGCCGCTTGTCCGGAAAGATGAGCAGAAACGAGATGGCGCCAAGCATGTCGGCGAGCTCGTCCAGCTGGTCCGCCGGCAGTGGGTCGTCGCGTGAGACATGCGGGTTGAACGAACCGAGATGGAGCCGGAGAACAATCTGGATTTGCGCCTCGCGGATCTTGCGCTGCTTCCGGGTCCGGTCCGAGTAGTGCTGGACGAGCTCCTGAGTCGTGACCAGCACCGAGCTCCGGACCAGCTCCGTGAGCTCAGCGTACTCGGCCGGCCCGGCCGAGTTGCCGAGCGCCTCGCCCATCCAGTGCGAGGTGAACCACGTGACCGGCCGCTCGCCCTCGTCGACAGCCATGAGATACGCGCTGTGGGGATCGAGCTCGCCTTTGTGCTCGACTGACACCTCGCTTCCGCCAGCTGCGTCCTGCCTCGGGGCGACTGCGGCGTCGGCGCTCGTCTGTGCTGCCAGGCGGTCTTCGTAGAGCAGCCGCTCGTAGCGGAGAAGAAACTGCTTGCGGACTGCGTCTGATGCCGCGGCATCACGGTCGAGTGGACGCTCGTCCTCGGCGGCTCGAGCCACCGCTGCTGCTCGCGCGCACAGCTCCGAGTTTGGCGAAGCAACGAGCGCGTGCTCGTTCACCCACGGCTCGACCATCCACCGCTGAAATTCCAGGCCGGGCGGTCCGGATTGGGCCGTCATCGCGTCGTCGCCGATCGCGCAGCTGGGCTCGATGAGAAACCCGATGCCTGAAGTCGGGGCCAACGGAACGACCACCATCTCGCCCACGTTGAAAACGTCAAAGAGTGTGAGCTGGTCGGTGGCAATCGCGCCAGGCTCAACAGCCGTGAGCGCGTATACCTGGTGCGGCATAAGGACAAACGACCGCGGAAAGGCCGCCAGGGGAAAAGTTGCCGACGCTACGAGTTCGTCCGATGCCAGCGCCATCGGGGAGACGCAGCCCGGGTAGAGGTGCGTGAGGGTGGCTTGCGTGGCGAGCCCGTTCCGCGACGTCAGCGACAGCTGTGCGGTCTTTCCGGACGGCCCGCGGAGAAGCGCAGGGATCCGGACCGAGTCTGGGAGCGCCGGCACGCCGGCACGCGGCGCGAGATGGGTGTGGTGCACGACAGCCCCACCTATGCTGGCCATGAGGCGGGCGAGCCGTGAAGCGACGCTCGGGCCTGGCTTCTCCTCACCCGTATCGATCCAATGACAGGCGATACCTGCGTCGGCGAGCGATTTGCCCAGCCCGCGACGTGCCGAGCCAAAACCTGTCGACATTAGCTCGACAGCGTCCGCCAGAACAACCGGGTCGACGGCTTCGCGCGACGCTGCGCTCAGTGCGCTTGCGCCGCGTGCCTCGTTGATCATGGTCTTGAAGAGGGCCGATCCGGCGAGCTCGTCGTCGTTGGGGCAACTACCTTTGCTGCTTGTGTCCCGCACTGGCGCCGGCCGTCGACCGGTGGCAAACGCGACCATGTCAGCCTCCGAAGCCGGCGCCGGTGAGAGGAGGTAGATGACCTTGCGTGTGGCTGTGTCTGACGAGAGGACCACGTGCGACCAGGCAACGTCGGCGAGCAGCTGGGTCAGCGCCCGCTGGATGACCACTATCGGCGGCAGCACCTTTCTCCGTTGTGTCGCCACCGCTGCTGCCGATCGCAACGCAGACGCCACCAGCGGCAGGCCGCCGGCAGCAGGCACCTCGTCAGCCGGTGCCTTTGCCAGCCGTCCGCCGCCATCCGCACACAGCGCCACAATCGAGTCGAGCAGGGCGTCCAACTCGGCCAGCGACGTCGGCGACAGACTCTGCAAGCGGACCTTGAGGGTGGACGACGACGAGTGCGCCGAGGAGAAGCAGCGGAGGGCAAACGTGGGTGGGCGAGCCGACAGCGCCGGGGGCTCGGCACCAGCTGCCGTCGCCAGGAGGGTGTGGAGGGACCGTGACGCAGATGCAGTCCATGTATCAGGCGAAGTGGACTGCGTGAGGAGCGGGGCCACGTCCAGAAGGAGCACCACCTGCATGGGTGGTGGTGGAGGGGTGGAGAGGTGGAGAGGTGGAGAGGGTGGAGGGGGAGGGGGAGGGGGGGGGGGG
>NW_013657638.1:79338-99291 GCF_000142905.1 Thecamonas trahens ATCC 50062
GGAGACCACGTTGTGCTACCATCCTGATGAGAGACAGACAGACAGACGGACAGAGAGACAGACAGAGAGATAGACAGGTACAAATGCGAATACACATCATCCGCTCTCATCTCCCGATCTTCCCGATACCGCTCTCCCACCCCCCACCCCCACCCCTCACCCCTCACCCCTCACCCCTCACCCCCCCCACCCCCCTCCCTCTCCCCCAACCTTCGACCAACCTGTCTACTCTCCCGCCACTGCCGACACTCATCACCACACACACCACTCCACACACACACACACACACATATATATACATACACACTCACAAACACACGCACGCACACACACACACACACACATATACGCACACAATGCGGGAAAGATGTTCCCGACATGCTCTGTGGCTGGTCCTGGGCATGTCCATGCTCGTGCTTGGAGCTTTGGGCGCTGGCAGCCGCGCTTGCCACGCCCTGGACAAGTCGGCGGAGAGAGTGGCCGAGTGGAGTGGTGGCGGCCATGGCAAGGACGAGGCGGATGCTGCTGGCGTTGATGATGGTCTGGAGCTGGCGGTGCGGGCGGTCAACATGACTCGTGATGTGGTCATCGACGGCATTGGCTTCCTCGACCTGGCCGTCAACGATAACAACCTCGATGCTCTTCTCGTTGCCGCATCGCTGAGACTCAAGGCGCTGCAGCGGGCGGCGGCCGACATGCAGGACCTTGTGGCAGACATCACAGACATGTTTGCCGCAAGAAGCGAGGAAGAGAAGGAGAAGGGCAAGGAGAAGGAGAAGCGGCGGAAGGAGAAGCCCGAGGCGGGCGGGTCTGATGGCGCTGATGCTGCAGGCCGCCGCAACTCGGACGACGTCGTGGTCCATCCTCTCGATTCAGTCCTGGTATCGGCATCGGGAAGAGAGGGCACGTCGAAAGAGTCGCCGCAGCCCGGCGCCACTGCCACCGGTTCCACTGCGACTGGTGGCGATGGCGCGACGACGCCGACCGATCCGGCTGAGCGTGTTGCGGGCAAGAGCTCGTCCGAGGCTGAAGCCACAGGCAAGACTAAGAGTAGTGACGATGGCGTTGTCGACAAGTTTGGCGAGCTGGTCGACGATACCCTCGACCATGTCCGCGACGAGGTGGACAAGCTCGAGTCCGAGGCCGAGGACGTGTACAAAAAGTCCAAGGGCGCCGGCGCCGAGCTCGAGACCCTGGTGGTGCTGGAGGAGGTCGACGAGGAGACAGACACGGTGGCGGTGGTGCCGTCGGCTGGGGTGCCGGCGCCGGTCTCGGGCTCGCGGACCAAGACCGATGACACTGCCAGAGCCGCACGGCCGGGATCGGGCCCGGGCCCGGGCTCGGGCTTGGGCCCGGGCTCGGAAAAAAGCACAAGCGAGCCGGCCCGGCTTTCGCGCAAATCGACTGCACTGACGCTTGTCGACTCGGACAACAATGTGTACGGCATCGTCAAGTCGCGCGACGTCTCGGTCCTGCACGTCAACCGACGGTTGGTACGTGACATCGGGCTCACCATTGCGGTCGGGTATGTCGGCGGCGGCCTGGCGCAGACTCTGCGCCTCCCACGAGTTCTTGGCTCCATCGGTGCCGGCGTTGTCCTCGGCACCTCGATCCTGGACACTATTGACAACGTTGTGCTCATCCGAACGCTGGGTGAGCTCGGCGTCATCGTCGCCGTCTTTCTGTTGGGGCGCAATCTAACGTCACGCGACGCGAGGCACGAAGCCCGCAAGGGTGCCATGGCCTCGGAGACCTTGGTTGTCGTCGACCGCATCCTCCTCACCCAAGCCGCCGGCATCAACATCCTGCTCCAGCTCGGCCTCATGGCGGTGTGCGGATCGGTGGCCCAGATGCTGGGACGCTCGGCCGGCGAGGCCGCCTTCATCGCCCTCACCCTCTCGCTCTCGGCCACGCACCTCGTTCTCTCAACGCTGACCGTCAAGGAGCGCGAGACCTCGTTTGGGCTCGGTATCTCGGCGGTGCAGACCGTGCAAACCAGTTTCACCGCCGTTGTCCTCTCGCTCATTCCGCATGCAGAAAAGTACCTGTTCAACGAGTTTGATCCGCTGGCCGGCGTCGGCGCGCTCTCGGTCTCACTCCTTGCGCTTGTGGGCGGCCTCTCGGCCGCCGCGCTTCCGCTGAGGTACATCCTGCCGCGTGCTCACGCAGTAGCCTCGCTTACCGTCCTCTCGGCGTACGCGCTCGCCGCAGCCTGCCTCGCCGACACGGTCGGCCTCGCGCCGGAGCTCGGCACCTTTGTGGCCGGCTGTCTCTCCGGTCTGGTCCGTCTCGGTGGCGCCGGTGCCGTCGGCGACATCGAGGCCCTCCACCGGTTCTTCCTGCACGTCTTTTTGTCGCCATCGGCCTCTCGCTCCAGGCGCAACTCTTTCTCTCCGAATCGCTCCTACTCCTCATCACCACCGCTGCACTCGTCCTTGTCAAGATGATCCTTGCCAGTGGGGCGGTGTACATGGTGACTGGCACCGACGCCGCCATGGCCTCGCTCACCGGCCTAGCCCTCGCGCAGGTCTCGGAATATGCGCTTGTCCTCCTCTCGCGCGCCCGGGCCCGCCGCCTCATCTCGCGCGAGCTGCATCTTGTTGTCATCGGCGTCACCATCTGCTCGCAGCTCGTTGTCCCCCTCCTGTGGAACGTAGTTGGATCGGACTGGCGTCGTCGCGTCGCCGCCGCCGCCGCCAGCCTGCCCCGAAACCATGTGTAACACCAGCTTCAGCGGCTGCAGGCCGGGCGTGCCTGCGCTCGCGTCGGCGGCGGCAGCGACTCAACTGCCCACCTCTCTGCCAGGCCCACCCCGGACACGGCGACGCGTGAGGGGGGGGGTGGAGGCACAACCCAGGATGGCAACCGAACCGGGAAGCACAAGTAGGACTAGGGTGCTGGAGGGTGGCATGGAGCGAGTCGACGGGCAGGGGGGCTCGCAGTGTGGCGCGAGGACGGAGGAGGCGGCCCGGAGTGGCAAGGCCAAGCTGACGGCCATGGAGGAATTTGTGGGGGGATGGGTGGGCGGACTGGCGCGGATTCCTGTGGGACACATTCTCGACACGGTCAAGGTCAATCAGAGCACAAATCCGGGCAAGTACACCTCGATGGTCCACTGCTTTCGCTCGCTCGTCGCCGAACATGGCTTTCTTGGCCTCTACAAGGGTGTCCAGTCGCCAGCTCTGGGCATGGCCGCCCTCAATGGGACCTTGTACTTTTCGCTGGCCCAGGGCAAGGCCATTGCCCGATGGCTGGATACGAGCGAGAGCGACAGAGCCGGAGACGCTGACGGTCCGCGCGAGGCCACCGATCTGTCCAAGGCCCAGCTGGTGGTGGCTGGGGCCTTTGCCGGCGCATGCACCTCGCTCGTCGAGGGCCCTGTCGATTTGATCAAGACCCAGCTTCAGCTCCGCCATGCCGAGTACTCATCGGTCTTTCACTGCGCGCGAGTCCTGGTCGAGACCAACGGGCTCCGCGGCATGTTCCAGGGGCTTGGCCCGACTCTTGTCCGCAACACGTTTGGCTACATCCTGTTCTTTGAAGGCTACGAGGCGACATGCCACGCGTTCCGCTCGGTCCTTGACTACGGCCCGCATGACGATCTCCCTGTCTGGCAGGTCCTCACAGCCGGCTGGGTCGCCGGCACTCTGTTCTGGGGCGTGCCGTACCCCGCCGACCACATCAAGACCCGGATGCAGGGCGATACCCCGGTCCGCGCCATCCGCGCCTTCCCCACCATCGCCGCCACTCTCCGCCACGTCCTCGCCACCGAAGGTCTCCGCGGCCTCTACCGCGGCTTTGTCCCCTGCATCGTTCGTGCCGGTCCAGCCAACGCCTGTGCCTGGGCCGGCTACGAGTACACCGTCCGTCTCTTTGGCTATCTCCGCAGCGATGACGACGACGACCCTCTCCTGTACCGCGACTAATGTGCCACCTCCCAAGCATTGCGATGCAAGAAACCTCCCCCGCTGACAAACCAAATCCACCAGCTTGCCCCCCCCCCCCAACCCTTCCCTCGCACCAGCCACACCTCACCCAACCGACCACCACCACCACCACTACCACTACCACACACATACGCACACATACCAACCGCCGTCACCTCTCTCTCCCCTGTCGTCCTCCCTGTATAGCCCCTCTCCCCTCGCCTGCCCACCATGGAGTTCTCCAACCTCCATGCGGCCAACAAGCCGCACAAGAAGGCGACCAAGGGCAAGAAGCGGGAGAAGAAGATCATTGCGCACAAGAAGAAGGAGGGCAAGTCGCTGGCCAAGGCCAACTCCAAGGCCTTTCTGATGAAGTCGGGCGTCAAGGCACTCCGGTATCGCAATCGCAAGGCTGATCTGGACCAGAAGCGCCTCCACGTGCCGCTGGTCAATCGGACGGACCCCAACTCGATTCCGCCCATTGTGGTGGGCGTGGTCGGCCCTCCCAAGGTCGGCAAGTCCACCATCATCCGCTCGCTCGTCAAGCACTACACCCGGTACTCGCTGGGTGAGATCAAGGGCCCGGTTACCGTGGTCTCGTCCAAGGCCCGTCGGCTGACCTTTATCGAGGTGCCCAACGAGCTCAACGCCATGATCGACGCCGCCAAGGTCTGCGACCTCGTTCTGCTCGTCATCGACGCCTCGTACGGCTTTGAGATGGACACTTTTGAGTTTCTCAACATTGCCCAGAACCACGGGTTCATGAAGATCCTCGGCGTCCTCACCCATCTCGACACCTTCAAGGACGGCAAGAAGCAGCGCAAGACCCGCAAGCGCCTCAAGCATCGGTTCTGGACCGAGGTCTACGATGGCGCCAAGCTCTTCTACCTCTCGTCCATCCAGTACGGCCGATACTCGCCGATGGAGATCCGCAACCTCGCCCGGTTTATCTCCATCCAAAAGTTCCGGCCCATCATCTGGCGCAACACTCATCCATACGTCCTTGTCGACCGCGTCGAGGACGTCACCAATCCGCAGGATGTCAAGGACAACCCGGGCGTCGACCGCAACGTGGTGCTCTACGGCTACGTCCGCGGCACCCACCTCAAGTCGAACATGCAGGTCTACATCCCGGGCGCCGGCGAGTACGCCATGGACTCGGTCACCATCATGGACGACCCGTGCCCCCTCGCCGAGCGCTCGTCTGGCGGCAAGCGCCGCCTCGCCGACCGCTCCAAGCTCCTTTACGCCCCGCTCTCGGACGTCGGCGACATCCTGTTTGATCGCGACGCCGTCTACATTGATCTGCAGAACAACTCGGTGGCCAAGAAGCCGCTCGACAAGAAGCACCACGTCAAGGCCGGCTCTGGCTCGGACGCCGACGACGGCGACGACAGCGATGCCTCGGGCTCGGGCTCGGCCGACGACGGCGAGGCCATGGTCCAGCAGCTCGCCGACACCCGCATGGGTCTTGACGAACAGCTCCAAAAGTCGACGTTCCAGCTGTTTGCCGGTGGTACCCACATCTCCACCGCAGACGTCGAGAAGCAGGTCGCCCGCGAGCGCCGCGGCGTCGACGTCGCCACCCTCAACGCCACCCGCGCCGTCGCCTCCGGCTCGGGCTCCAGCTCGGGCTCGGATGCCTCGGGCCCTGCCAGCAGCGACGGCTCGGGCTCCGAGTCGGAGACCTGGCAGCTGGTTGGCGACAAGCCGAACCGCCGCAAGCGCCTGCGCAGCCGCGGCTCGGGCTCGGACGCCTCGGACTCTGAGCGCGGGAGCGGGTCGGACGACGGCTCAGCCTCGCCGGCGCTTGTGCCGCGGGCCAAGCGGCCGAAGCTCGATGCCGGCTCGGCCTCCAGTGACTCTGCATCGAGCGACGACATGGGCGGCGCCCGGTGGAAGGACAACCTCATGGCCAACGCCGTGGCCAAGTACAAGGAGCGGGCCAAGTTTAACCTCATGGACCTTGTGTACGGGCCGGACGGCAAAAAGTCCGACGCTGACGACGCCAACGCTCTGCTGAGCGAGTCAGATGACGAGGTGCGCGCTCCCGGTGCCAACCCGTTCGATGACACGCTCCTGCTCAAGCCGAAGGCCTCGCGGGCTTCGCAGCGGCTTAACGCAGTCGACTCGACCCGCGCCTCGTTTGCCTCCCTCGACGACCTCCGTGCCTCAATCTCGGCACTCGGCGCCGACGCGCTCCGCGCCCGGTTTGTCCAGCACGTCTCGGACGCTGACGACAACTCGGACGACGACCTGATGTCGTCAAACCGGGTCCCGATGAAGGCCGCAAGCTCGAGCTCGAGCTCAGACTCGGGCTCGAGCTCGGGCTCGGACTCGGGCTCGGGATCGGGATCGGGCTCGAGCTCAAGCTCGAGCTCGGGCTCGGGCTCGGGCTCAGGCTCGGAGAGCGAGTCGTCGGACTCGAACGAGCACAACATTGCTATCAACATGCTGACCGAGATGGACCGGCAGAAGCAGCTGAACCTCACGCACTTTGCCTCGCTGCCTGAGGAGAAGCGTGCAATTTACGAGGGCTACCGGGCGGGAACGTATGTGCGGATTGTGATGCGTGCGCTGCCGGCGGAGCTTATGCTCCACTTTGATCCGCGGCGGCCGATGCTGGTGTGTGGGGTGCCGACGGGCGAGACGACGATGACGTTCCTTCGCGCGCGGATCAAGCGGCACCGGTGGCACTCGCGGATCCTCAAGTCGAACGACCCGCTCATCTTCTCGCTCGGGTGGCGGCGGTTCCAGACGGTTCCGCTCTACGCGCGGTGGAACAACGGGCGGACGATGTACGCCAAGTACACTCCGGAGCACGCGCACTGCGAGGCTGTGTTCTATGGGCCAGCAGCGCCAGTCAACTCTGGCTTTGTGGCGTTCTCGTCACTCTCTGCCGGCGCGCCGGGCTACCGCATCGCGGCGACAGGCACGCTGCTGGAGATGAACGAGACGTTCACTATCCAAAAGAAGATCAAGCTTGTGGGCGAGCCGATGCAGATCTCCAAGCACACGGCGTTTGTCAAAGGCATGTTCTCGTCGCCGGTGGAGGCGGCGCGGTATGAGCGGGCGTCGGTCAAGACGGTCTCGGGCATCCGCGGAGCCATCAAGCGGGCGACGACGTCGGGGGCATTCCCGCCAGGCACGGTCCGTGTCACCTTTGAGGACCGGCCGCGGATGTCGGACATTGTCTTCCTCCGGGCGTGGGTCCCGGTCTATCCTGATAAGGTCCACTTCCCGGTCACCAACCTGCTCGAGCCGTCGACCAGCGAGTGGGTGGGCGCCAAGACGGTGGGCCGGCTCCGGTTCGAGCGCGGCCTCCTCGCACCGCACTCGGGCGACTCATCGTACACCACCATCAAGCGGACGACCAAGCGGTTCAACCCGCTGCGGCTGCCGGCGTCGCTCGAGGCTGCGCTGCCGTTCAAGTCCAAGCCCAAGGATCGCGGCATGCACACCAAGAAGAAGTCGGCGCAGGCCAAGGCCAAGGCCAAGAAGGCCATCAACAGGCACACTGCAGTGGTCATGGACGACTACGAGCGCAAGATGACCTCCCTCATCTCCTCCATCAACGCCGTCCGCAAGACCAAGCTCCACAAGGCCAAGCACGCCAAGATCCGCGAGCGGACCAACAGGGCCAAGCGGCTCGCCATCGAGGAGGAGGCCAAGAAGGCCCGTCTGCGGATCAAGAAGAAGGACTACTTCCGCAAAGAGTCCAAACTCCGCGGCGAGCACCGCAAGCGGTCGTGATAAAGCCCTCCCCCCCCCCCCCCCCCCCCCCACCGGCTTTGTCCGGCGAAGCCCCTCTCTCAGTCCGGCTACCCAGCATAGCTCGGCCCAACCACTCGGTCCAGCCACTCGGCCCAGCCACTCGACTCTGCGGCGAGCACTGCAGCCATGGCATCGGGACCTCTGCAGCGGGTGCCACCACACCATGCGTCACCTGTACCAGCCGAGGCATTAACAGAACCGTGCTGCATGGGCATTGATGAGGCTGGGCGAGGGCCTGCGCTTGGTATGTGAGGCGAGGGGGAAGGGAGGGAGGGGGTAGATTCTCCCCCGTAGTGGGAAGGAGGGGGGGGGGGGGGGGGGCACTTATTGCGGTGTGTGGGACATGCGGGGCTGCTTGGACGGTTGGGCGCCGGGGGGCTGGGTTGCCGGATGCACGGTATGGGGTGTGATGTGGCTGGTGGTCGGGACTGGTTGTGGCTGGTGGTCGGGGGCTGGGACTGGTCGTGGCTGGCGGCTGCGGGCTGGGGGCGGCTGCGGGCTGGTGGGGGGGTGGACTGGTGGGGGCGGGGCTGTGATAGGGCCGATGGTGTACGGAGCGGCATACTGCCCGGTGGCAAAGAAGGATGCGCTGAAGAAGATGAAGTTTGATGATTCCAAGGCGCTGACGGCAGAGACGCGCGAGCGAATGTACGCAGAAATCGGGTCGGAGGAGGTGCGGGAGCGGCTGGGCCTCGGGTTCAAGATCCACTCGCTGAGCCCGGAGGAGCTGTCGGGCAAGATGCTGCGGGTGCCCAAGTACAATCTCAACACGATTTCGCACGACACGGCGATCGGGCTCATCCGCTGGGTGCTGGCGCAGGGCGTGAACCTCCAGGAGGTGTTTGTGGACACGGTCGGCTCACCGACCAAGTACGAGGCACATCTCTCGCGGCTGTTTCCGCAGCTCAAGATTGCGGTGCGGAAGAAGGCCGACGCGTTGTATCCGATTGTGTCGGCGGCATCAATCTGCGCAAAGGTCGCGCGCGACCTCATTGTGGAGAACTGGGTCTTTGCCGAGCCTGCACTCAACGCCGAGGGCTCGGGCGTCTCGCGAGTCTTTGGCTCGGGCTATCCGGGCGACCCAAACACCAAAAAGTGGCTGGCAGGCTCGATCGATCCGGTCTTTGGCTTTCCGTCGATTGCCCGCTTCTCCTGGGCGCCGTGCCGCAAGCTGCTCGAGGCCAAGGCTGCACCGGTCAGCTACCCGTTTGTCGACTCGGACTCTGACGATGACGACGACGACGACGAGCTGGCTGCGATGGAAGAGGAAGAGCAGACGTCACTCTCGGAGTTTTTCGGCGCCGCAGGCTCGGGCTCGGGTGGAGCGGGCAGCGGGAAGCGGTTCAAGCGCGCGCCGTACTTTCGGGATCGGCAGCTGGTATACATCGACGCGTTCAACTGAGCTTTCGGCTACGGGGAGGCCCAGACCTTAAAGGTGCGATCAAAGGAGGAGGAGACAAACTTGGCGGCGTTGGCGGCGACAGCGACCGAGGTGACCTTGTCCGAGTGTCCGGTGTAGGTGCGGAGGAGCGACATGTTGGTGCCTGACCAGAGGCGGAGGGTCGCGTCGTACGATGCGGTGACGAGCGTCGACGAGCCGCCAGGGATAAAGGCAAGGTCGGAGACAAGCTTGGTGTGGGCAGGGAGGATGTAAACGGCGTGCTGCTTGCGGAGGTCCCAGATAATGACCGAGTTATCGTCGCCGCCGGTGGCGACGTGGTACCCGTTGTCGGCCATGTCGAGGGCGAGGATGGCGTGGACGTGGCCTTGCAAGACCATGGCGGTGCGGCCGGTTCGCAAGTCCCACACCCTGCCGAGTGCGTCGAGGCCGCCGGTCCCGACCAGCGAGCCGTCCGGATGCATGCCCAGCGCATACACCGGCCGCGAGTGGCCGTCCTGGAGGAGGAGCTCAGTCTCGGAAGCGACGTCCCACAGACGCCAGGTGGCGTCAAACGAGGTCGACGCGAGATAGTCACCGGTCGGGGTAAAGGCGACTCGCGAGACCCGGTCGCGGTGGCCGGTGAGGACAGCCCGCGGCGGTGGGGCCTCGTCGCGGGTGGCCACCGCAGCCGCGGCGTCGACATTCCACAGCTTGATGGTCATGTCTGCAGCACACGAGGCGAGGTCGACGCCGCCGGCGCCGGCAGCCGGCGACCAGGCCACGCCCGACGCCCGCTCCTCATGGGCGGTCGGCATGTCGAGGATGAGCTCGCACGAGGCGGCGTCCCAGACCTTGACACACCCGTGCCAGGAGCACGTGGCAAGGCGAGCACCGTCGGGTGCCAGTGCGCAGTGAGCTACCGTCCGCCGACCGGCGCGCTGTGACGAGACGTAGACGTGCTTGGCGGTGGCGTTGCCGAGCGAGCGGATGCGGTCCTCCTCGAGAGTGGCCGCGTCGCGCGAGCCGAGCGTGGCGGCAAGGCGCGCGCGGCGAGCGGCAGCGGCAGCCTGACTAGCGGCAAGAATGGCGTGGCGGGCGGCAACAAGCGCCGGGTCAGCCTCTGTGTACACCAGCTCGGTCTCGTCCATGGCCTCGACGCCGCCGTCGTCGGCGGCGATGTCCTGGTTGTCGCCCGGGCTCAGGCCGGCAGTCCTCGAGTCGATGCCTTCCATCTCCAGATCGGCCAGATAGCTCCGCAAGCGCTCTCTCCGCTCGGCCTCGCCCTCGCCAAACAGCGTCATGGGCAGCGAGAGGGCACGGAGGCGGGCCCTGACCCGGGCATCGTCCGTGGAGACGATGACCGAGCGGGCCCGAGCGAGGCGGTCGACCTGCGAGACGAGCTTCTCATGCTCTGCTGCAGCCGCCGCAGCAGACGACGACAGCGCCAGCGTCTCTGATCCTCTCTTGTCCGTCTTCTGCTTCTTGGCCGAGGGGAGGCGGGCCGGGCCGGCAGTGGTGGTCGTGCTGGTCGTGCTGGTCGTGCTGGTCGTGCTGGTCGTGCTGGTCGTGCTGGTGGTGGTGGGACCAGGGGTGGTGTCCATGGAGATGATGCCGTACTTGACAGGGGCGGGTGTGTCCTTGCCCCGTGCGAGGTGGCGTGGTATGTGGCCCTTGTTATGCGACATGAGGCGGTAGGAGGGGGGGGGGGGGGGGGGAGGTGGGGTGGTGGTAGTGGTGGTGATAGGGGGAGGTGGAGGGTGGTACGGGCAAGGGGCAAGGGATGGCCAAGGGGCAAGGGATGGCCAATGGGCATATTGATGGCCAAGGGGCATGGGATGGATCGGGTGGGTGGTGGCCATCGGCAAGACCCATGCATGCCATCGGCATGAGGTCGTCCCGTGGCATAGGCAGGGGGAACCAACTGGCACACGCCACTCGCCGACGGACCCTTCCCCACCGACAACGAGAACAAGTCCTCCACACACACACCCCTCCCCCACCCCTCCCCTCCTCCCAACACCAACACCAACACCAACACCAACACCAACACCAATACTGTCGCACTGTCTGTCTCTCAGGTTCTTCCACTATGGCTGTCTACTTCTGTCAGGCCATCTCGGATGCCTGTGCTTCCCTTGGTGACGGCTGTGAGAAGTGGTACGTACAGGGGAGGGGGAGGGGGGGGCTGCGGAGGTGCTCCACACACACTCATGCTGTTGCGTCATCCTGGTCCATGCCGTCATCCTGGTCCGTCGTGGTCGTCGCCGCCTCCTGTTCTCCCGCCGTTCGTCGCCGCCTCCTGTTGCCGCCGCTCGTCGCCGCCTCCTGCTCTTGTTCTGCCGCCGCTCGTCGTCGCCTCCTGCGACTGCTACTCCTGCTGTCTCCTACAACTGCCGCTGCTTACTGCCCTCCGTGATCACTGCTCTCATTGCCACCCCACCCCCCCTTCTCTCGCTGTGACAGCATCGAGACCATCTGCCCGCAGGACCGCCCGTTCCCGATCTTCCTCAGCTATGCGTGGTGCCTCAACCTGGTGCCGGCTGTGGCGGGCCTCATCACGGCCTTTACCGGCTCGGGCGCATGCGACTCGAACCTACAGACCTTCTGCATTGTGCAGTTCTTTGTATGTGGGCTACATCTAATGTTTGCCTCGTACGGCTACTGGCGGGTTGCCTACCCGCGCCCTGACGAGGAGGGCAAGTCCATCGCCTCGCTCGCCTGCCACATGGCCATGTACGACCCGTTTGTCTGTCTCTATGCCTTTGTCTGGGTCGGCGCTCTCGTGTGGACCATCGTCGGCTCGGGCTACGTCTCGTCGGCCAACGCCAAGTGTGAGGACGAGACAATCTACAAGGTTGCCTCCGTCCTCGTCATCGTCTCGTACATGTATCTCTTTGGCGGCTTCTTGGTCATCTTTATGTCCATCTTCTGCGACTGCTGCCGCGACGAGCGCAAGCCGCGCGACAGCTCGCGCTCCCGTCGCGATGCCGAGTCGGCCTCACACTCACGCTCGCGCGGCCAGGTCTCCGAGTCGTCGCGCGTCTCATCGTCAACCTCGGCGGCAGGCGGCGGCGGTGGCGGTGTCTTCTCGGGTGTTCGCTCTATGTTTGGCGGTGGCGGCGGCCACTCGGCATCGTCGACCTCCACCTCCCGCTCCACTGCCTCGGGCGCCCCGCCGGCCTACCAGCCTGCTGCAGCCACGCCCTACCAGCAGTCTGCAGCCGCCGGCAACTCTGGCGGCTACCGTCAGGCTGCGTACTGATGCTGATGCCTACCTACCCAACCCACCCACCCATCCCCCAACCCCAATCCATCTACATACCCATCGCCTTCATCCCCCGCTCTCCCCTCCCCTCCCCTCCCCTCCTCTTCCCCCCCCCTCCGCTCGCCGGGCAGTCACACGTGACTCGCCAGCCATGACCGACGACGAGGCTGTGCCGCTGACGAGCCGGAAGGCAGAGGGAGCAGGCGAAGAGGGCAGGCATAGCGGTGAAGGAAGGAGGGCCGGTGGATGCCCTCAGGTGTCGCGGAGCCAGGGCGGGCTACTCATGCTCTTGGTGGTCCTGGTGGTGACGGGCGGAGTGGTGGCGGCGGTGGTGAGCACCCGGGGCAAGGACAACAACCAGCCGAGGCATGTCCCCGATCCGGCTACCACCCACATCATCCACTCTGCCCTCAATGCCTCTCTCGGCTACCAACGCCTGGTCTTCATGTGCGATACCTTTGGCCATCGCCTCTCGGGCTCGCAGGCTCTGGAGGACGCCATCGTCTGGATCGAGGACAACATGCGCTCAGACGGCCTTGATCGCGTCGTCCGCGAGCCAGTCAACGTCACACACTGGGTCCGCGGCGAGGAGAGCCTGCACCTGTTGCAGCCGGCCCTCATTGCGGGGCCCATGGCCATGCTCGGCCTCGGCGGTTCCGGCCCCACCCCGGTCGCCGGCATCAAGGCTGGCATCACCGTCGTCGAATCGCTCGCCGCCGCCCGCGCCATGCCCGACAATGCCGCAAACGGGACCTTCCTTCTCCTCAACCAGCGATTCACTACCTACGGCGAGACCTCGCCCGTCCGCCGCGAGGGACCCAAGGAGGCCGCACGCCTCGGCGCCGTCGCCGCCCTCGTCCGCTCGGTCACACCGTTCTCGCTCAACACCCCGCACACCGGCTCGATGGCGCCCGCCGCTGTCCCAGGCGCTGCCATCACCGTCGAGGACGCCGAGCTCCTCGCCCGCCTTGCTGCCGCCGGCGAGACAATCGAGCTGGAGCTGGCCATGGAGGCCCACACCCTGCCGGACAAGGCTCTCTCGTACAACGTCATGGGCGAGATGACCGGCACCGAGTTTCCCGACCAGGTAGTCGTTCTTGGCGGGCACATCGACTCGTGGGACGTCGGCACCGGCGCCCTCGACGACGGCGGCGGAATCCTTGCCGCATGGGACGCTCTCCGCGTCATCAAGACCCTCGGCCTCGCCCCGCGTCGCACTATCCGCGTCGTCGCCTGGACCAACGAGGAGAACGGCGCTGCTGGCGCCGCCCAGTACGCCCGCGACCACGCCCACGAGATGGAGAGTCTCTCGTTTGCCCTGGAATCCGACTCGGGCATCTTTACCCCCAAGGGCTTTGGATTTACCGGCTCCGACGCCGCCTTTGCCAAGCTCTCTGCCATCATCGACGCCATCAATGCCGACGCCGCTGCCTCTGACGACGACGACGATCCCGCGGCCCGCCTGGAGCTCGCCATGACACGCGGCGGCGGCGGCGTCGACATCCAGCCGCTCATCGACGCGGGCGTCCCCGGCGCAGGCCTCCTCGTCGGCAAGGGCTACCCGGACTCGTACTACTTTTACTTCCATCACACCGACGCCGACACCTCCGACAAGATCGCGCCTGGCGAGTTCCAGGAGTGCGTCGCAGCCATGGCCGCCCTCGTGTGGGAGATCGCCAACCTCGACGAGCTGCTTCCACGCACATAAACCACTCCCCCACAAAATAAGCTCCATAGTCACCTCTGTCATCACCGTTAGGGTAAGTCCAGCTCCATCTGAATCCCAAGACGCTTCTCCTTCCCTTCTTCCTTATGCCTCACCTGCCCAAAGCGCTCAAAAGACGCTCAAAAAACATGCGATCGCATTTTCTTGCACAGCCACGTGCCAACTTTGTCTGCTTTACTTAAACTGTTGCGGGCCGGACGAGGCCGAGGATGACGGTGACAAGCGGTGAGGCCGAGAGCGAGGCAAGCAGCTTGCGGTTGAAGGAAGGCCAAAGATTCGAATCGGACGCGGGACATTGTCGTCGATTGCCTGCCGGAACATGCGGATGAGGAGCTCGAGGTGCTTGACGGCGAGATCAAGCTTGAGCTCGGAGAAGCTGTCCTCAGACGAGTCACTCGACCGCGTCCGCGACTTGGCTGCAGCCTGCTGCTTGCGGACGGTGTCGAGATACTTTTCGAGGTCGACGATGCGCTTTTCAGTAAGAAACTCGTTCTCCTTCTCGGGCAGCTCCGCGATCGCGACCGAGGCGTAGATAGTGGCGACGAGGAAGATGAAGGTCGGGACGGCGGCGGAGAGCGAGTACCACGCAAACTCGTCGATGGGCTTGTGGAGGACGGCGAAGCGAATGAAGATGATGATGGCGAAAAAGGCGAGGTAGACGACGGTCATGACAAGGCTCGGGTTGACTAGCGCCACCACCAGCGAGTTCTCGCCCCATCGGCGGATACTACGCTTGAGGGCAAGCCACGTTTGGATGGCATGCGCCGAGTTGAGCTCGAGCTCAAATGGCGTGCCGTCCGCGTTGACTATGCCCGACTGCTTCGACTGGACAAGCTTGAACGCCAGCCGCAGGCCAAAGAAGATCTTCCAGTAGTGCGCGGCAATGGCCATGGCCTCCAGCAGAAAGGTGAGCGAGAAGACAAACATGCAGTACGCCGAGTTGACGACAATGAGCACATCGTACCATGTCCCCTGGCCAAAGAAGCCAGTCGCTTCAGTCTTGGTCAGCGGGCCCATGCGATGAAGCGGGCCGATGATCGCCGCCACCGCTGCAATGATCGTCGCCGTAAGGACTGCCACCGGCTTGACCACCGGCGACGAGTCGAGCGACGCGTGTCGCTCGATCGTCGCTAGCAGCGCCTTTTCATCAAACTCCTTTCTTGTCAGCCCCAACAGGCTCTGGCCCTCCTCGTCGTCGTCCATCCGGCTGTCGTATTCGATGGCCGGAAGGTAAAAGGTGAACCGCTTGGTATCCTTCGTCGAACCCTTTTCACCAAACGCGCCGCCGTCAGAGAGCCGCTTTTCGAGCGACAAGAAGTGGGTAAAGACAATGACCACAACATGCATGATCGGGACGTAGACCTCAGTACGCGAGACCGACTCGTCGTAGTACACGCTGACGATGACGTTGACATAGGCAATGATCGGAAAGACCAGGGCAGCGAGCGAGAAACGGAACAGCCGTTTCTGATCGGCTTCCCACTTTCCGTTCTGCTCTGCCTTGGCTGCCAACTCGGCCTTGCTCGCAGGTGCGCTGCTCTCGCTCATCGCCTCGGCGGCCTCTTCATCGCCGGAGATTCTCCTCCGGAGCCACTGCCGAACCGTCCCAATCCACTGCAGCTGCCCCTTGAGCCAGAACGGAATGAGCATAAACGAGATGGGCGCAAAGGCCAGCGAGAGCACAACCTTGATCCCAAACAGACAGACGACTCCGAGGCCATGCCAGAATCCGCCACCATCGCGCGCCTTGAGCCTGAACTCGGACTCGGGGTCGACACCGCCATCCGATCCACCACTACTCCCGCAGTCATCATACAAGCTCGCATCGTGTGTGTAATCGCCCGAGTTGTGTTTCGATCTTGTACCACTTGCCCGACTGCTGCTTGTCCGGCTCGGAAGGCCTCCCCGCCTGTCTGCCAAACTGCCGCAGTCGATGCGGAGGAGGAGTACGACGAGGACGAGCCGCACGTTGTGGCAGAGCCAGAGGTGGACGAGGTGGAGAATGTACTCGGCGTGCTGGTGCGGTGCCACATACGAGCCGCTGGAAATGCAGCAGCAACAGCTGCAGAGATATGTCTGTTTGCGTGTGGCTGTGTGTGGGCAACTGCAGCTCCCCCCACCCGGCCAGCATGCGAGTGAGCTCCCGTTTGGCTCCCGGCGGCAGTGAGCAAAGTGACACAACCAATTTTTCTCTCCCCCACCCCCCACCCCCCACCCCCCACTCCCCACACATTTACCCCTCTCTTCCCCTCCCCCCCCTCCCCCTCCCCCCCTCCCCTCCCCTCCTTTTCCTCCCCTCCTTTCCCCTCCTCTCCCCTCCCCTCCTTCCTCAACCCTCGTCCCATCCCACCCTTCCAATGAATCTCCCCCTACGACGACAGTGAGCAGAGTGGCACAACTATTTTCCCCCACCCCACCCCCACCCTCGCGCCTCTCCCGCGCTCTCCCTCCTCTCCCCTCTCCCTCCTTCCTCCACCCTCCCCCTTCCCCTCCCCTCCCTCACTCCCTCCCCCCCTCTCCCATCCCACCCCACCCCACCCCACTCTCCCCTACCTACCCTTCCAATGAGCACCCCCCCTACGACGACAGCAGCCACGCCGGCAGCGGCGACTTTGGAGGCGACGACAAGCGCGACGGGCGCGACGGGCGCCAGCGAGGGAGGGAAGAAGAAGAAGAAGAAGAACAAGAAGAGGAAGAAGGGCAAGGTGTTGGAGGCTAGCTGGCCGCTGCGGAGCAAGACGACGGCGGAGCGGGGAACGTACGTCTACGTGACGGACAAGGTCGAGGCTGGGACGGTCCTCCTCGCCGAGGCCCCGTTTGTGTGGTCGCCAATGGCCGCCCTCGCCTCACGGATCTGCGCCAACTGCTCGGCCTTTCTGCAGCAGTTCCCGCCGCAAGTCATCTCCACCTGCTCCTCATGTCGGTCGGCCTACTGCTCGGCGGCGTGTGAGGCGGCGGCCGGCCATGCCGACTACTGCGCACCGCTCTCTGCTCTCTTTGCCATGCAGCCGCGGGCCGGCGGGCAGGAGCTGGTCATGGTCGGCCTCATCATCAAGGCCATTGTTCGCGCCGCAGCGCCGCCGCCGCCGACCCCGTCGGCTGCCGATGCCGCCACTCTCGGCTCCATCGCCATTGCCCGGGCCACCCGCGCCGAGTTTGACGCGCTGCCGACTCACCGCGAGGCCACGCCGGAGCAGCGGATCCAGAGTGCGCGGGCCCAGTTTGAGGCTGCACTGAGCGTCCCGCAGTTTGCCGCGCTCATGGAGCCGTACGGCACGCCCGACGATCTTGTCGAGCTTGCCATCGACAACATGTGCCGGATCAACACCAACTCGGCACCGCTGCCGGGCCACGTTCTCTCGTTCCCGTCGATGGGCACGGGCATTTCCCTTTTGCAGCCTCAGTCGCGCACTCGTGCTCGCCCAACTCGGCGTGGGTCTCCGGCCCTGACGGTGTCGGCATGCGACTGGTGGCGACGACGACCATCAACAGCGGTGACGAGGTGACGTGCTCGTGCATCGACGCCGCGCAGCCGTTTGCCCAGCGTCAGGAGCTGCTGGCGAGCCAGCGCGGAATCACCTGTGCGTGCCCGCGGTGTGCGGCCGGTCTTGCGGGTGATGGCCCGCTGGGCGGTATTGTATGCCCGGCATGTGCGACCGATGCGACCGACGCCAACCCGGTGATCTGCGTGCCTGGCGGCGAGCCGCTGGTGTACACCTGCCCCACTTGTGGTGATGCCCGTGATGTCGATGTCGTCTCAGCTCTGCTCTATCCGCTCAAGAACCGGCTGCGCAATCTGCGGATTGCGGCCCAGGCCCGCGACGCCGACTCGGTCGGCATCCTTGCCGACACGCTCATCGCCGAGGCTGCGGGCGTCCTACATCCGCACCACTTTCTCTTGCTCTCGGCGTACCCACTGGCGGCCAACGCAGCGCTCCAGGCCGGCAATCTACCCAAGGCTCTTGGCTTTTTCCGCCTGTACTACGCCGCGCAGCGTGTCGCGTCGCCGACCGTCGACATTGAGACGATCGAGGCCGGACAGTCGCTTGCCGAGCACGTGGCGTCGTACCTGCAGCACTCGCGGCGGTTGCCCACCAAGCTGAAGCGTGCGCTGATCTCCGAGTTCCGCGCCACCATGTCGGCCATCGTTGCCGACGCCACCATCCTGTTTGGCGACACCGATCCGCGGGCTGTGCAGCTCAAGTCGATGGCGACGCCCGGCTGGCAGGCGCCGCCGCCGCCGCAGGCCCAGGCTGCGCAGCGGCGCGGAGCGCAGTCGGGCAGCGGCCACGGGCACACCCACGGCGGCAAGCCATGCCACGGCCATGGCGGCGGTGCCAGCAGCAGCACTGGCACGCCGCCGCATGGCCACTCGCACTCGCACTCGCACTCGCATGGTGGCGACGGCGGCGGCCATGGGCACACCCACGGCGGCGAGCCATGCCACGGCCACGGCGGCCATGGGCACTCGCACTAAGCTAAACACACATTTGTGGCGACGTATTTACCTGGCGATGCCGTGGCTAGCTTGGCTACGCCTCACCCTCGAGGTTTTTGGCCATGTTCTCGAGCATGTCGTCGACAATCTCCTGCAGGCCGTAGCGCGGGGACCAGGCCCAATCGGCGCGAGCCAACGAGTCGTCGATGGAGCGCGGCCACGAGTCGGCAATGGCCTGGCGGAGATCAGGCTTGTAGGTGACCTCAAAGTTGGGGATGCGGAGCTTGATGGCCTCCATAAACTCGGCGGCGGAGAAGGAGCACGACGTGAGGTTGTAGGTGGTAGTGGAGAGCGCGGCGCGGTCGGCCGCGATAAAGGCCGCGGTGCCGGCGAGGATGTCGGGCATGTAGGAAAAGGGCATGGTGGTCTCGGGCGCGAGGTAGCACTCGTAGGTGCCGTCAGTGAGGGCAGCGAGAGGGGCGGCGCAGGCGTAGTCGGTGGTCCCGCCGCCGGGCGGGGCCTTGTACGAGATGACGCCGGGGTAGCGGAGCGAGCGGTAGTCGAGGCCGTGCTTGGCCGCGCCCCAGCGGCCCATGGACTCGCCGTAGACCTTGGACGCACCGTAGTTGGTTGTCGGCTCGGTGATGGTCGAGTTGGGCACGTCATCGCGCGGAGTGGTCGGCCCAAAGGCAGCGATGGACGAGGGCGAGAAGACGGTGAGATTGTGGGCGAGCGCGGCCGAGATGACGTTGTACTGGCCAAGGGTGTTGACCTCGTACGCGCGCCGCGGGTTGGCCTCGGCAGCGCCCGACACAATGCCGGCCAGATGGACGAGAACGCTGATGTCGTTGTTGACAATGACCTCGTCGAGCGACTCGGGCCGGGTCACGTCACAGTAGGCAAACTCGCCAAGCGACGACGACTTGTGCGGGCGGCGGATGTCGGTGGCCAGCACGTTGTCGCCATTAGCCCGCAGCACGTCCACTAGCTCCATCCCGATCTGGCCCAGAGCACCCGTCACCAGAACATTCGATCCGCTGCATGCCCCCGCCGTTGACGACAGCGCCGCCGCGGCTCCTGCCGCCGCATGCTTGCGCAGCATGCCTCCAGCGGCAACCATGCTCATAGTCCGGAACATTGCAAGTAGAGTCACCAAGGATATATCTGAGGGTGTGCGTGTGTGTGGTGGTGGTGGTGGTGTGTGTGTGTGTGTGTGACAAGTGGGGCTAGTGGCCCGTCCCTGCCCCTGCCCCCCCTGCCCCTGGCCTTGTGACTGCTGTCCGAGGATTGTCCCAGGTGGCGAGACGGTCTATTTTTGGTGTCGAATGTCCGAGCGGAGGATGGAGGAGGGGGGGATGGGTGTGAGGTGGGGGGGGGGGGTAAGTGGGGGTGGTGTGAGTGGGGGTGGTGGGTGGGTGGTGAGTGGGTGTGAGGGACGTCTAG